>NC_056725.1:164385379-164555379 GCF_019279795.1 Protopterus annectens
ATCATGTTGCAATTAAATGGAACCCGAGTCAAATGCACCTGCATATTAATCAGAATGAAATGTTAGCTGTACAGAATGCTCGGACAGCCTTCAATGACCACATTCTTCCAGGACAATTATTGGTAATGACGGACAAACACCACTGTTATGTGGTACATAAACAAGCAGGGGGGAACCCACTCATACCCTCTCTGCAGACGAGCCATGGCTCTGTGGAACACAACCTTGAGCTACCAAGTGAACCTACAGGCTCAATTCCTGCCAGGAAAGCTAAATACACTGGCAGACGACCTAAGCAGAAATCTCGTGGACGCACACGAGTGGAAACTGGAACCAAAGATATTCAACATGTTGAAAAACAAATGGGGGGAGCCCAGAGATAGACCTGTTTTCCTCCCCCCAGAACTACCAATTGGACAAATTCTGCACAAGGACTCCCCACAAATGTGCTTGGAAAGTGGATGCCCTGTCCTGCCTTTCCTCTCGAAGGTACTACTAAAGATCAAACTGGACAAACCAATGATTGCACCAGACTGGCCACGCCAATACTGGTACCCCCTCTTGTGCAGTGTGTCACTGCTGGCACCATGGCACCTGCCTCAGACCCCTGCCCTGCTGTCCCAGCAGGAGTGCCAGATTCTGCACCCACAACTTCAAACTCTGAACTTGGCAGCCTGGCTGATTACCTGATCTCTCTGTTATCATCCCTCAGTAAGCAAGTGATGGATGTCATTCTGGAGGCAAGCAGGCCTAGCACTAGAAAAATCCTATGCTGAAAAATGGAAAAGATTCTGTTCCTGGAGCCAAACTCAGGAGATGGGCACAGCAGTGCCCAATTTACCTCATAGTCTTCAGTACTTAACTGAGATGCTTCACAAGGGCCTTTCCTCTTCCTCCATCAAAATTCATGCCTCAGCCATTTCATCTCATAATACAGAACAACCCCTCTTTTCTAATCCACTGCTGAAGCAATTCCTCAGAAGGGCCAAAAACTTAAGACCACCCAGGAGAGCCCCTACTCCAGCCAGGGACCTTAACTTTGTATTGGAAAAGCTCACTCTATATCCCTTTGAGCCAGCTGCAAATGCAGAGTTTAAATTCCTTTCTTGGTAAACAGCCTTCCTTCTAGCAATCACTTCAGCTAGAAGGGTGTCTGAATTACAGGCCCTCACTGCACTGGAGCCTTTCATCATCATTCATGCGGACAGGGTGTTCCTCAGGACCAGTCCCTCCTTCATGCCCAAGGTTGTATCCAGTGTGGCCCTTAATCAGTCCATTCATTTGGCAACCTTCTTTTCTAATCCACAGAACAAAGGGGAACGAATATTGTACTCCTTGGATGTACACAGACAACTTAGATTTTACTTGGACAGGACTAAGCCTCTCAGGAAATCTGAACAGCTGCTGGTTGCATTTGCTACAGGGGCAGAGGGGAAGGCCATTTCAAAGCAAACCATTTCTAAGTGGATAGGCCACTGCATTCATTTCTGATATAAGCATCATGGAAAACCTACCCCACAGGGGATAAGACCACATTCAACCAGGGCTGCATTTTCCTCTACAGCCTTTCTCAGAGGTGTCCCTACCAGGGACATCCTAGAAGCTGCTACCTGGAGTTCTGTACATACCTTCACCAAGCATTACCACTTGATAATTTTTTCTAAATCCAGAGCTGGCTTTGCCACTGCAGTCTTGCAAGGCCTTATATCTGGTCCTAGTGCTATCTAATTACCTCCTCCCATCCTTAGCTTTGGGAATCTACCCAAATGTGATGACTGCAACAGTGAAACACGAAGAACATAGTACAGTTGTGTACACTTACCGTAAATGTAGATGTTAAAGTGTATTCACTGTTGCAGTCCTGGTTACCCTCCCTCCAGCCCCCTGCCTTCTATTGACTATACCTCTATTCTTGTTTACTATGCTTAAAGCTTTTTGGTGTATTTGCTTTTTTGTTGGAGGTGTAACCTTGTTTATAATTGCTTCCAATTATGGGGGCACCTGACATCTGGGCCAAGAAAAACTGATCTAATGGCGTCGGCTGCATGCTTTATACCCCTGATGTCATGGAAGATATGACAGCAACCGACGCAGGACCCAAGACTTTGATAATCAGGCCGACTGAGGGCTACTGTAAGCAGATAACCCAAATGTGATGACTGCAACAGTGATTACACTCTAACATCTATATTTATGATAACTGTACATAACTGTACTATCTGTGACTAGGGTGAACTTCTTGTTTGACAGGTGATACCACAAGGAGCTTATGGTCTAACGGCCAGACATCTTTCAGTTGAGTATTTGGCTTCTGTCTTGTTTCTTACTGGCAATAACATGCAGTATGTTTAACCTATTTTGTGTACCTGCACCCCCCCCCCCCCACGCCATCCCTTGAGGCAATTGTTTAAAGAAAATGCTGGGAGAAATCCAAGATCAAGACTGGCTATTCAAAGAGGTGTATTGCTTATGCTTTTGAAACCTTTCGTTAATCTCTGGGGTCTACCTGACCCATTCAAGTAGCCTTCCTTTAGTGAGGCAGACCGAGGAATAAATTTCCCGTTGTACCTTACCAAACCTAGACAGGCACTAACTTGCCTTTTGGGTTTTGAGGGTGGTGCAGTATGTGACACGTTCAATTTTCTTTCCATTTTTGTAGTTGCGTTTATTCAATTATCACTTGTGACCTAGGGCAAGCTTGACATTTATACAGAAACAATCAAACCATATTGACAAGTTCACGTTTACAAATATTATCCATGGATTATATGATAAATACTAATATATGTAAAGCAGCATTACATAATTTGTTTAATTTCTGCCTTCTCTTAAACTTCATTGTTCCTCCAAAACATTTTTTCTGGATGTATTGTTCACATAATTTCCATTTTTATATAATTTAGTCATACTCTAAAAAAAGAACTCACTAGTTGTTTTTTTTTTTAACAGGAAACATCTTAAATTATCACTTATGATATTGGCAGTCATGCATTTATATAAATGAAAACAAAACCATATTGACATAAGCCCAGCTACAATCATTTTATATAACAAGCCATCTTGACATTCTAGCTGCAAACATTATACATCACTTATCTAGCCAATCATTGTCAAGCATTACACAGCTCATTGAAGTCCTGCATCTTTTAAACTTCATTCCTCCCCTGTATCTATTCACAATTCCCATTTTTTCCTATGTCATTTGTTCTTGCCGTTTTTTTTAAAGATCCCATTTCCAGCTGGTTTTTCTTTACTATATTCACTACTTCTAGTACAGCTGGTTTAGACTTTGATTTCTATTTTCTGTTAATTGTTTTATTTTGGCACCCACCATAATTGGACTCAGCAAGGCCTTACTATGTCTAGACAATTCAGATTCTGTGTCGTAGCTCAGAAAAATAATTTCACTAGTTACACCAGTTTGCTCAACCAGCAACTCTGACAGAGTAGTCTGCAGGGAATCCTTAGTCTGTTTACTAATTACACTTTCAGAAATTATGTTCCCAGTTAGCTTTTTCTTCCCCGTCACACCTCCAATATTTGTGTCTACTGAGGAAAAATTCTCTGGTGTCTACTTTGGGTATAAAAATATTTGTGTAAACATTTCTAAGCAAAAATAAATTCTAACTCTTCTAAATTTGTTGCATATTTAGGGGACGTATGTGTGTATGTATGTATGTATGTATATATATATATATATATATGTATATATATATATATATATATATATATATATATACTTTCATTGTTTCTCTGTGAATTACTTATCCGGTCTCTCTTCCCATTCATTTCTAATCTTCCCCTGATTGAGTCTTATAGTTATGTAGTATTTTATATGCTCTACTATTTTTCCTTATAACAGCACCTTCTGTTCTAGATTCTACTAAAAACTATCATTGCTGATCTTTTGTTTAGGACACCCATATTTTCTTTCTCTTCGCCTATACTCTAACAGTCCTTGATAGGGAAGGCAATCTCTGACCAGCAGTCCAAATAAATTATTGGCATCTTCCCATTCTGTTACCTTTCCCTGTATAGTTATTTGCTCCCAATACCTTGGTACCTCTGCCACTTTTCTCCAATAAATTCCAGCCCCCTCTTGCCTATTGTCTGAATCCATGATTGCAGTCATCCCTATTGGTAGAGTCTCCTTTTTCCATTTCCGTGTTGGCTTAGTTCTTGGAATACTTTCTTCTACTTTATGAATATAATATTTGGTATGGTTATTGTTTTTCTCCTTAAAAGATCTGCATCCAAAATCCCACTCTCTCCTTGTTTTTTTGAACTTCCCCCATTTCAGCATCATCCCTTTCCACTTTGAATTATAGATTTTTCCCCATAAATATGGATATTGCTGAAGAAAATTTGAGTGTGGGTACTCAGTTTACAGCTATTGCCTTTGTTTTAGCTTCATTAATTTGTTTCCTGAAAAGATTTGGAACTGTTTGAAATGTTCCACAACGCTATAATGTCCTTTTCTGGTTTTGTCAGATATAAAATATCTGCAAATAGAGCCAGCCTTTCTTGACTAGCATACCAGTTACATCCTTGAATTTCTGAGTCCCTTATTTTCTTTGCCAATGTTTCTAAATATAATGCAAATAAAAGAGGAAGAAGACAACCCTTGCATAGTTCCTCTGCTCAAGCAGAAGTGATCTGAAAGGAAAGCATCCACTTCAGTTATTTTCGCTTCAGATCCCTCATATACCCTCTTAATTAACCTTATAATTTTATGAGAGAATACATATACTTCCACTGTCCTGCTCATAAAGTCCCAGCTTACCCTGTCAAATGCTTTCTCTGCATCAAGACCCAAGAACAACAGTGGTATTTTCTTATGCTCTGCTTCGCTCTGGATCATCACATTTCTGTTAATATTGTCAAATGTTTTGCCTCCCCTTCACAAAACCGCATTGATCCATATCTGTCAATTTTGGTGTCACTTTTGCTATTCTTTTAGCCATTATAAACATAAGCACTTTATTATAATGGTTTAGTGTTGAAATGACAAAATAAAAATGTAAAGCTGACCAACACAGCTATAAAACAAGGATTGTACAAAGTTGGCGCTTTAACAGCAAAACTGCTGCTTCCTCAGACTTACAATAAAAACAGTCAAAACCGCCATTTATATATAAAAATCACATGACGTATCTAATTGAAAAACAATTTTTATTTTATTTTGTAGTTTCTTGTGTATTTTGTCGACCTTAACTGGGCAGTGGCACCTTTATATTTCTATATTAGTATTGAAATGAGCCTGTATGAAACTGGATTTGATGGATCTTTATCCTCTTCAGGTATTAGAGTGACTACCGCTTTCTTCCAGGATGTTGGTACTTCTCTTCCTCCTCCTCCTCTTAAAATACTGTTAAACAAAATCTTCCAGATATTTATCAGTCTTTTTTTCCTCCTAGCCTCCAAACTTCCACAGGAATACCATCTATTCCTGGGGACTTTCCTGTATGTTTGTTATACATCGCCATTTCAATCTAATCTCCTCCTATCCTAACTGTTAGTATTTGAGCCTCATTTACCTCTAACGTTAGCAAATTTAATTCTTCATAAACCTTTCCATTTGTACCTTTTCTTGATTTCCATATTTCTGTGTTTTATACAGGCTTTCATAGAATTTCCAAAATATTTCTACAGGATTTCTTGTTACCTTCCTTGGTGTAGGCTGTCTAAGCTTGGCTTTACTGGAAAGGCTCACTCAGACTCTAATACAGCTTGCTGTGAGGGAAAGGTTAGTTTGCTTTTTATTTCTTGTATTTTGTATTACTTTTTTCTGTTTTGTATACTGTGATTTGTTTTCTTTACACTGTATTTTACTTGTATTCTGCTTTTAACTGCATATTAAAACTTGAAAAGAGACAACAGCTCTGTCTCTTGTGGAATTTTTCCACCACGCTGTTACTGTTGTATTCTTAAACACCACTGTCTTTCTAGTTGACTGCCCCGTATGTTAATTTGACCATATATCTCGTTCCCTCTCTCCTTTCACTGGCTGGTGTGAGTAAGCACAAAATTATCATTTTGTGAAATCCTTCCCCTTCAGCTCTTTAAACTTATTGGCCATCCTACTGTATTCCGTAGTACCAGAATACAAAAGTGACCACCCCCTTTCAATCTGTCTTGCTCTTTTAAAAATAGTGGCTCTCCACTAAAAGTTTCCTGTAAAAGCACAATTTAAATTTCTCCAATACCTAGTTGTACACAGGACAACTAGTTTGCAGTGATAAAGCACTGCCCACATAGTTGCAAACTGGATACTCCTGACAGTGATTGATATTCTCACTACAGCTGCCTAATCAATAAAAAAGGGTCAGTTACCATGAATATGAACTTTCCTACGGTCTCTGTTACTGGCTTGGTGGATATGGGCATCCTGAGGCAATGTAGAAATTGCCTTATATTTATTGACAACCAGTTAATTCAAAAGCAAACTGACTATATGGTATGTGAGAAATGTATTTGCACAGTGTCACTGGAGGTAAAGCTCTCACATAAAAGTACTCCTAATGTCAATAAGGTTGTCAGTAGTACATACGCTGCACCCATCATGCACAATTCAAAGCAGATGTATAGACCCGCATAAGATGAGGCACTTACACATAACCTTCCTAAACCACAAAGACCTCCTAGACGAAGTACACATAACAAATACCCTCAGCAGCCACAAATGCGCTCTTTTAGAACAACACCCACATCAGCACGTACAACTACATCTCATGGAGCTTCTACCTCTAAGCCCATAAGGCAAGTCTCCACACAATCCACAGATTCATTAGAGACTCCATCGTGAGACACACTGATGTCCTTCTCATCAGGCTAAGTAAGGAGAAAGTTAGTCAGCTGCATATCAGGGGCTAGGATCCACCACATTACACACATCAATATGACTCAAGTCATAGTCCATGTGGGAGTAAATGACCTGAGACGTACCTCCCTAGACAGTATGAAGAGAGATCTCATGGAGCTCTCGGAATGTGCGTCTCAGGCTGGTATGAGCCTAGCATTGAGCAGCATTTTACCTTCTCCAAGGATGATGCCACAATATGAACAAAAGACAATTGACTAATAATTGGCTTGGTTTCTAGTGTCATTCTAAAGGGGTGCAATATTTGTCAGCATGGAAGGAGATGGTCAACAGACCACACTGCTTTGCCAGGGATGGTCTGCACCTCTCCCATCTAGGCTTTCGAATATTAGCTAAAACTTTGTCTTCCCCCATAGTACCTTTTTTAGGCAATGCCAAACTGAAAGTACTTCCACATAGCAAATCGAAACCAAGAAAAATCTAAAGGTATTACTGCTCAATGCTAGAAGTCTAAACAAAAAACTCTACTCCCTAGAAGCTGCCTTTACCCTAGAGAATGCTGATGTCTGTACGGTCACTGAGAAATTGTTGAAAGCCGCTGAGAGCACACCAACAGTGCAAGGTTATAATGCCTTCCACACATTTAGGACAGCTACTTCACAGGGAGGGACTAAAGGTGGAGGTGTCTATATTTACATCAAAAGTAAATATACTTCAAGGCTGATCAAACAAGACAGTACATTTGAGTTGCTCCATGTTCAAATCACCATAGGTAAAATCCAATACCACTTCCTTGCAAGCTATAGGTCCCCCTGTATGACCCAGGAAAACCTATACCATGTGTTTAAACTTATTAGAAACACTAACCTTCCAACTCAATACCCTATTCATGGGTGACTTTAATTACCCCACTATTAACTGGGAATCCTATATGACACCAAATGCACAAGTACAGAGATTTCTGGATTTTGTAAACACACTATCCCTGGACCAGATAGCGAATACACCAACCAGGGGTGCAACCATACTGGATCTGGTCCTCATTAACATGGCGACTGCTGCACACACCCCTATTGTAATGCCTTCCCTGGTAAGCTTAGACTAAAGAATGGTCTCCTTTGAAGTAAAAAATAAAATATGGACCCCCAGCTAAATCTGGAATATTCAGGAACTATTCTAAGGCTAACCTCCTGCTATTAAGTGAGAACTGGCAAAATGTCAAGCCCCCATAAATCCTGTTAACACTAGGCAGAACTGTTCACAGAAACCCTTTACAAGCATGTTAATAGCTGCATAGAGGCAGCTGTACCTAGCAGGAAGAAGTACAGAACTGACTCAGAAAACAAGCCACCCTGGTGGAATCACAAAATTTGTCTATATAACCGGAGGAAGAAAATCATGGCAAAAATTAGGAGGTGCAGCACCCAGCAGGATAAAAGCACGCTTATCAAACTAAACAAACAACTCAAACAAGTAGTCTACCAAAGCCAGCTTTGAGGTAAGTTTGGCCTCCCAGGCCAAGGACATCCACAAAGCATTTTTAGCTATGTCCGCAACCTCAAAGGCAACACAATTGTGTGCAGAGCTCATTGTAAATGGTGCCACTTATATTGAGCCAGATGATATAGCAAACCTCCTGGCTGATAAATTCAACTCCAACTTTACTCCTCTCTCCTCCTCAACCTTCCCTCAGGAAATGTCATTAAATATAACTCCCCCTACTGTCACTAGGAAAAGGTTCTTAATGCTGTCTTTAAGACCAAGAACACTGTATCAATGGGCTCAGACAGTATCCCAGGATGCCTTCTAAATAGCATGAAACATGACCTATCAGTGCCTCTGTAGCCTCCAAACAGGCTTCATGCCTCATGAATGGAGAAAGGCAACAGTCATCCCTCTGTACAAAGGTGGGCCATGTACAGACCCTGGAAGTGACAGACCCATAAGTCTCACTAGTCTTGTATGTAAAGCCATGGAAAGAATTATCATGGAGATGATCAATAGAGATGTAGTAAACCTCCAGACACTGGACTCACCCCAGTTTGGTTTAGTCAAGGGCAGATCATGTCTATTCAACCTGGTAGACTTTTTTGAGAAGGTCACCAAAGCAATGGATGAGGCCAAAATCGTTCACACTGCCTACCTTGACCTGGACAAGGCATTTGACACAATACCCCACTCTGGGCATTGTTCACCAACTTGAGGTTAGGTACAAACCCGTATGTCACCCAGTAGATAGCCAACTGGCTCACAGACAGGACCCAGGGAGTTAGAATTGTGGAGTCCACCTCTACAAAGAGGCCAGTCACAAGTAGAGTCCCTCAGTGATCAGTACTTGGACATCTCCTTTTTGGCATTTGCTTTTCAGAAGTCAAGGCCAATTTCAGTGGTCTCTGGCTGACTAAATTTTCAGATGATTGTATATTAGGAGCTGTCATTGAATCTCACACTGATACAAATGTGCTCCAAGAGGGGCTGACAAAGACAAACAATTGGTGTCAGAGCCATGGACTAAAACTAAATGCCAAGAAATGCATAATAGTATCCTTTGGGAAGTTATCCATCCCTGAAAACTGTCATATTAACAACACACCCCTTAGAGTTGACCCAGTAGTCAGGGACTTAGGGACACACACAAGATAGTAATCTAGCCTTTAATCATCACACGTCTACAGTGTTGAGGGAATCGTTCTATATTGCACAGCTTATAAACAAAGGTATGGCATCAAAGTCCAAGGAAGTCATTGTTCCACTGTATTTGGCATTCATCAGACCTATCATAGAGTACAATGCCCCCTTTGGTATGTACCTAACCAGGCATATCCAACAATTGGAATGTCCACAGAGGTTCCTTACTAAAAGAGTACAGGGAGTAAGTGATATGTCCTATTAAGACTGCCTCAAGGCCCTATCCCTGTATTCTGTCTCCTACAGGCTTTTGAGGGGAGTTCTAGGCTGGTGTACAGGGCATTGTCAGATCCCACTCTGTTGAACCTCTTGCATATCCACAGAACAAACAGCACCAGAATTACCAGATGTTATGTAGTCCTATCTCGCCTCCATTATTACGTGTGGGTTCGGAGCTGATCCTCTGCTCCGACTCTGCTGCTATTAGAAAGTCTGATAACTTCTGATTGGCTCGTGGCTAGGAGGTATCCCATGGTGCATGAGCACATTCCCCAGATCTCGTTTGCCTCGTCTTCAATCGGAAGCTTCTTTTGGTTGGCCGTGGCTAAGTGATTCCGTTTTATTATTATTACTGCTTATTAGGAGTTTTTTGCTTCTAGTGAAGTTTTTTCTGTCATAGTCTATTGCTGACAGTCTTATTGTGATTACCAACTTGTGTCTTTAACCAGATTTGACCGTATTGGCGTTTAAAATTTACTTGGGCCTGTTGGCCGTTTGTGTGTGGTATCCCGTGAGTGTGTGTTTTTGGCTAGACCGTTTAACTTAGAGGATGTTCATCGTGTTACACTGCTGCAGTCATTGCACTTTATCCTGCCATCAGGTGGTCCCGCAGTCGGCCAGAGTTTCAAAGTCTTGGTCCGGCGTCGGTTGCTGTCACTTGCTTCTTCCCTGATGTCAGTGCACCAGGGGTATATAAGATGCATCCGACGCCATTTTCTTCAGTCTTTCTTCCTGCGCGGTGCCCAAAGCAAAAGCAGTTCGCAAGTGAGGGGTCGGCCGACTCCTGAGATTTTTGAAGTCGGATTTCAAATCCGAAGTCTTCAATAAAGCTAAGTACCCTGTTGGGGAAACTTTTTTCTTGCCTCAGACCGATGTCAGAAAAAGTTAATAATTGTATTTCTTGTGGGAAGCAAATACCTCATAAGGACTTCCACTCTTACTGTATTCCATGCCTAGCCCCTGATCACGACGTCACTAGTTGTCGGTTTTGTGCTAGATTTAACAAACGCAGTATAAAACGACGTTTTGATTTTGCTTTGCACTACTTTGGCCGAAGGTTTAATTATACTGTGCCGTCGGATCAACCGACTACCGCAGTTCTGAAAAAACGCAAAGACAAGGATAAAGACGGGCATCAGAGGTCCAAAACCGATTATGAAGCCTCTTCTAGGCCAGTTGCCGGTTCTCAGTGAGGCGCTTTCGCAGCCCATGACACCCGCTACCTCAGAGCCGCAGGCCGCCTCTGACTCCCACGTTGAGACATCTAGGCCTTTGGAAACTCAAGGTATTGGGCCACGGAAACTAATCCTTCAGATGGGTCCGGAGCCGCTGAGCAAGCATCGGCTTCTGAGGGTGTTTTCAGACCTTCACAACTTACCATTAAAGCAACAGCCAAGACAAAAACACAATTAAAGACAAAGAAGCAAGTACAACATTCTCCTGGACAGTCCTCCATGCTTAAGAAACAGATGCTTAAAATGGCCGAAGACCTCATTACTCTAATCAGGGGTTCCCATCCCCCTCCAGCGAAAAGGCCTAGGCAGGATACAGACTATGATTCCTCTGATCAGGTTTCCATTTCCTCTGATTCCTCTAAAGACCAGGGATACTCTCTACCCCCCTATGAGGACTCTGATGCTGAAGAATCTATCCCTTCAGCCTCTCTTCCTGAGGATTATTCTTTTGGGGAAACTTTGCATACCATGAGTCAACATTTCCATTGGGAAAGTCAGGATTATTCAGAATCCAAGAAAAGGCTCAGGGACTTCCTTTTATTGCCTCAGCACAGGCCCCTGGCTATTCCGCCTGTGTTCGATATTGTGGATGATGTGTTCTCTGAATCCAGCTTATCTCCTGATTCTTTGCCCCCTGCACCAGCCAAGCCAGATAGGTATTAGAGTCCCTGACTCTCACAAGTTTCTTTATAAAAACCCTTCTGCTGATCCAGAAACTATTTCCCAGGGTCCCAAAGGGGTTAAGGCTTCCATTGCAAAAAATCCAGTCCCCTCTGACAGAGATTCTAAAGCATTGGATAGATGGGGGAAGAAAGTTTACACTTCTGCAACTTTAGCAGTAAGGGCTTTAAATTGCCAGTTTCACATGCTTACGTACCAACAATATTTAATGGCTCAGTTAAAACAGAAAATGTTTGCAAGCTCAGAAGCTCCTGACTATAAAGAATTGCAGGATTTATTTCATGCAGTTGAACAGGTGGGAAAACATACTCTGCAATGTGGTTTTGATTCTTTAGAGGCCTCTTGTAGAGCCACAGTTACAGGTTCTGTGATTCAAAGACATTCTTGGTTAAAAGAACAGCGTTTACCTGATCATGTTAAGGCAAAATTATTGGATGCTCTATTACAGCATGATACCTTGTTTGGTGTTGAGGCAGAAGAGGTGTTAAAGAAAATGGAGGATAAAGCTAAATCTATGCAAACAGTCAAAGATTTCTTACAGGTACAGCCACCTCGATTTAGCAGAAATTGGCCTACAAAGAATTGGTCCTTTCCAGTGTCAGACAGACCACAGAGAAGCAGATACAGACGCCCAAGAGGCAGGTCTCAACCCCAAGGCTCTAACAGACAACAGTGGGTACCTCAACCCCAAAAGGATGTGAGGACAAGTCTCAACCTTACAGGAAACGGTCCCCATGACTTCCCCCTTCGTACGCCAAGCACTTCCCTTTTGGCAGCCCCCTTAGGGGGAAAACTAGCACTTTTTTCTCAAAATTGGCAAACAATCACTCAAGACAAATGGGTTCTGAATATTGTATCTCAAGGTTACAGGTTCCACTTTCACACTTTACCAAGGCTAAAAGGAATGCCAAACCTGCCACAAAATCAATGGGCAGAGGCTCAAAAACAAATTTCAGCCCTCCTGGACATGAGAGCTATTCAAAAAGTACCACAGCAGGAACAAGGACAAGGATTTTACTCAAAACTCTTCTTGGTCCCCAGAAAGGACAAACCATGGAGACCCATACTAGACCTTTCAACTCTAAATACTTACCTGGATGTTCCAAAATTCAAAATGTTGACACTACAGCAGCTTCTACCCATGCTGGGCAAGAAGGCTTGGCTTGTAACTCTGGACCTCAGAGACATACCTGCATGTCCCTATCAGACAAAATTGCAGAAGATACCGCTGATTCAAAGCTGGTACAATGCACTACCAATTCTCTGCACTGCCCTTTGGCTTATCTACTGCGTCCAGGGTCTTTACAAAGTGCCTGGCACCAGTAATTGCATTTTGCAGACAAAAAGGAATTCAAATATATCCATACCTGGACGACTGCCTCATTCAAGCAGAGACAAAGGACATTCTTTTAAAGCATCTGGCGTTTGTAAAAAGGTTGCTAATTTCTCTAGGGTACACAGTAAACAAAAAGAAGTCAAAACTAGTGCCCTCACAACAGATAATATTCATGGGTGCCAGCTTAAATACAACGGCCCAGATGGCTTACCTCACGCCAGACAAACAAGGACAACTGACTCAATATTTTCATTTACTGGCAAAAAAGTCCCATCTCCCTGCAAGAAAAAATCTGCAGGCCCTGGGATTCATGGCATCCTGCATACTACTAATACCATATGCCAGACTGCATATGAGGAAATTACAATGGTACCCAAAAAGTGTTTGGACTCAACACTCTCACAGTTTAGAAGCAGTAATACCAATAATTCCCTGCCTACAACAGGAGTTTCGATGGTGGGCACAGGCATGTCACCTCAACAAGGGTCATCCTTTCACTCTACCCACAGCCAGGCACTCTAACAACAGATGCTTTGGATTATGCCTGGGGAGCACACATGGCAGGAAATTGTATTCAGGGCAAGTGGACCACAGACCAAATGCACCTTCACATCAATCAAAAAGAGATTTTGGCTGTTCAAAATGCCCTAACAGCTTTCAAGGATGATCTGCATCCAGGACAATTATTATTAAAGACAGACAACACCACAGTAATGTGGTACATAAACAAGCAAGGGGGCACTCATTCTTAACCCCTATGCAGGCAGACCATGACCTTGTGGAACACAGCTCTAACTTATCAAGTTCATCTGCAAGCACAATTCCTGCCAGGAAAGAAAAATACTCTGGCGGACTATCTAAGCAGAAATATCATGGACCCTCACGAATGGAAATTGAATCCACAAATCTTCAGCATGGTAACGCAAAAATGGGGATGCCCAGACATAGATCTTTTTGCCTCCCCACTGAATTGCCAACTACAAAAATTCTGCACAAGGACTTACCACACACAAGCATGGAAAGTGGATGCTCTCTCATTCAGCTGGAAAAGCCTGAAGTTTCTGCCTTCCCACCACTGCCTCTCCTTTCAAAGGTACTCCTAAAAGCCAGACAAGAAAAACCACAGATGATCCTGATTGCTCCAGACTGGCCACGCCAGCATTGGTATCCAATCTTAACGAACTTAGCTCAAGGCCCACCATAGATTTCGCCTCAAATTTCACACCACCTGACTCAACAAAACAATCAGATCCTGCACAGTCAGCTCAAAACCCTAAACCTGGCTGCATGGCAGATTCATTAGTCAAACAGGCAACACCTCTCTCTAAAGCTGTTATGGATGTCATTTTGGAGGCCAGGAGGCCTAGCACCAGGAAAGATTATGCGCCTGGAACCAGGATCAAAGCCTTGACACTCTTGTCCCAAACATTCCTCAGATTTTACAATACTTAACTGAGATGCTGGACAAAGGCCTATCCTTCTCATCAATTAAGATCCACGCCTCTGCCATTTCGACACATTACAACACGGATCCTCCTTTATTCTCTCATCCTTTGATAAAGCAGTACCTCAGAGGGGCTAAAAACATAAGACCACCCTGGAGAGCACCAACACCACCTTGGGACCTCAATTTTGTTTTGGAAAAACTAACCCTGCCACCTTTTGAGCCAGCCAATACAGCCAATCTAAATTTTTTATCATGGAAAACAGCTCTGCTCCTGGCAGTAACTTCAGCACGAAGAGTCTCAGAGCTACAGGCATTAATGGCAGTGGAACCTTTTATAATTTTTCATCAGGACAGGGTTTCTTTAAGGACAAACCCTACCTTTATGCCCAAGGTGGTATCTAGTGTGGCTCTTAACCAAACCATCCGTTTGCCAACTTTTTATCCAAACCCCCAGAATAAAGGGGAGAAACCTCTGCACTCTTTGGACATACACAGGCAGCTACGCTTCTACTTGGGCAAAAAAAAGCTTTCAGGAAAACTGAGCAACTGTTTGTAGCATATACTGCAGGATCACAGGGCAAGGCTATCTCAAAGCAGACTATCTCCAAATGGATAGGACACTGTATTCATTACTGCTACACACAGCATGGAAAATCAATCCCTAATAACATTAGACCACATTCTACTAGAGCAACAGCCACTTCAACAGCCTTTCTCGGAGTACCAACCAAGGAAATTTTGGAGGCTGCAACTTGGAGTTCAGTACACACCTTTACCAAGCATTACCACTTGCCTCTTTACTGTAAATCCAGAGCAAGATTTGCCACTGCAGTTCTGCATGGCCTCATAGCCAATCCTAACTCTTTATAGACCAGCCACCCAACCTTAGCTGTGGGATTCTACCCAAGTGTAATGACTGCAGCAGTGTAACACGATGAACATAGTACAGTTTTGTACCTACCATAAATGTAGATGTTAGAGTGTTCACACTGCTGCAGTCCAGGTTACCCTCCCTCCACCCCTACTGTCCTAGCTGGACTTATCTATACCTTTCTATCCTATACAACCTTTGTGGTGTATTTGCTTGTAACTGAAGCTATTGTTTTTATTTTATATACACGTTTTATTAGCAATATGTACTGCCTACCTACTTGGGGGCACCTGACATCTGGGGCAAGAAAAACTGAAGAAAATGGCATCGGATGCATCTTGTATACCCTTGGCGCACTGACATCAGGGAAGAAGCGACAGCAACCGACGCCAGACCAAGACTTTGGAATTCTGGCAGACTGCGGGACTGCCTGACGGCAGGATAACCCAAGTGTAATGACTGCAGCAGTGTGAACACTTGAACATCTACATTTATGGTAGGTGCAAAACTGTACTTTCTAGTTTTGTCCCAGTTTCCTTTCTTGCACTAGGTTTATTTAAGTTAGAGAACCTAGTAACCCCCTTTTTATTTTTTGTGGGTGATGGGGCTAGATCTGCTTAAGTTAGAGGATCTAGTTCCTCTCTTGTTGTGTGAGTGTGTTGGTTTTTCTCTCTACTACCATTGTGTCTAAGGAACCTAAAGAACACAAATAATCGGGCTTTAAAAAGTGTGTTAAATGTTCGCAAAAAATGTCCATCACCGATGGACAATAGCGTCTATGTGTACTGCTCAGGGGCCATACATCTACAAGAAACTTGTCTCTCTTGCCATTCTTTTAGCCATAGAGTACTCCAGGAACAGAAGAATAAGCTGATATTGAAAGGCATGTTAAAGCATTCCTTCGAGGAACATCTAGCCAGTTCTTCCTCCTCTGCTAGGTCGCATTCATCTAGGAAGGATAAGGGCACGACCACTAAACGGCCTTCTCCGGCCCCAACTTCTGCCTCTGAACCTCCACAGAAGTTACCAAAATCCGAGTTTGTCTCTGTCTCTTCTGCTCCACAGTCTTCAGGGCCGATTGAGATTTTGGACATAGATCCTGCAGTATCAGCACCAAGTGTTTCGGCGCCGATCACTAGCAGTCCTCTTTGGAGCCAGTCAACGGACATTCCACCAGTCTTCCCTACTCTAAAATCACCTGTATTGCAGAGAACAAGGTTTCCCACACTGTCCTCCAGATCCTGCAGGAGTCTATCTAAAGAAGACATCGAGAGAGTGGTACTCCCACTCCTCAAGTTGTCGGCCTTGGCAAAATTTTTGTCTGCTCCAACCCATTACGTCTCTGAGCCAACTTCTGCTACCGATCCTGCTCTTTTTCATCCTCCAACCCAGATTGGGCCTTGGGAGCCGATATTGCCAGTACTGACTATGGTGGTGTCCTCTGTTCCAGCACCCTGTGTGGTTGTCTCTGAGCCGAGTTCCGCTCAGACACTCACGGTGCTGTCTGAAGTGTCTAGGGCTCCTTTGCTCTTCGATCGATCCCGAGGGGGACACTTGGAACTGAACTTCTTCGGTGCCAAGCCTTCCTCTTGGTGCGTCTGCCCGAGTGAGCTCAGACCCTACATCGTTCTTGTAGCCGATCCTTTTGGAGCCATCGGCACCTACTCTCTCTTCGAAACTGGGGCGTCGTTCGGAGCCGGAGGAATCGTTCTTCGTGAGGATGAGGAGCATGTTGGATAGTTCATCCGACCCACGTAGAAGTACCTATGCTATACTCCCTCAAGCGCCGACTACAGTCTCGGCATCCTCTCTTCCCCTGGATGGCAGAGACCCTCACAGCCTCAGGACCCCCATTTGGGTGGCTCCCGATCTTCCGAGGCCTCCCCAGAGGATCCCGCTGAGGAGCCCCCTTGGAAGAGATAATGTATGAGGAAGCATGTAGATTCCTCTCATAAGTCTCTCACATCTGACACTGACCTCGATGAGTCGGATGTGTCTCCTAAGTCGTCCTCTGAAGAGGGCTTACCTGTTGATGCCATGGTGGTGGCGGGGGAGCAACGACGGACCCCGGGAGCTACCGCCCCATTAGCCTGACGAGCCTGTTCTGCAAGGCCATGGAACGTATCATCATGGAACTGATAAAGACATTGGTAATCTCCAAACTCTGGACCCTACCCTGTTCGGATTTGTAAAAGGCAGATCATGTCTCCTAAACCTGATTGACTTCTTTGAAGCAGTCACCAAAGCCATAGATGAGGGTAAGGTGGTTCACACAGCTTATCTAGATCTCGCCAAGGCTTTCAACACCATCCCCCACTCTGGAATTATAGATACACTCACTAAACTAGGTATAAGTCCCTATGTCACAAGATGGGTTGCCAACTGGCTCACAGACAGAACCCACACTGTGAAAGTAGCAGACTCCAAATCCGACTTCAGACCAGTGACAAGTGAAGTACCGCAGGGTTCAGTCCTGGGTCCTCTCCTGTTTGGTATCTACTTCTCTGAAGTGCAGGCTAACACAGAAGGTCTTTGGCTAACTAAGTTTGCAGATGACTGCAAACTAGGAGCCATAATCGAAATTCCTAACGATGTGGACATACTATAAAAGGGCCTCAATGAAACAGATGCCTGGTGTCAAAGCCATGGCTTCAAGCTCAATGCCAAAAATTGTATTGTCATCCCCTTTGGTAAAAACTCTGTACCCATGAACTACCACATAGCTGGTAGTCTACTTAACGCCGAAAATGTGATGAGACCTTGGGACACAGGTGGACAGTAGTCTCTCCTTTGATGATCACATTGCCACAGTGGTAAGGAAATCCTTCTACGTGGCTCACCTCATCACAAAAGGTTTCTCATCCAGAAAAAAAAAAAGAGGTCATTGTTCCCCTCTACTCATCACTCATTAGACCCATTATAGAGTACAACACCCCTTTTGGTATGCACTTCACAAGACATCTACAACAACTGGAAAGGCCACAGAAATACCTCACAGAGGATTACTGGCCTCAAACAGATATCCTACGCAGACAGTCTCAAACTCCAGCTTTACTCCGTCACATATCGCCTACTAAGAGGCGATCTCTGCCTAACATACAAAGCTATGTCAAACCCAGAGCTGTTGGACATGCCCCACTAAGAAATCTCAGTCCCTCCAAACTACACGTACTAGGGACCTAAACCTTGTCACCACAATAAACAGAACATCCGGAAGGGATAGATTCCTGTCCCAGAGACTTCCCATACTCTGGAACAGACAACCTATCTATGTCAAACAGAGCTCCTCATTTGCACTCTTCAAGAAAAATCTTGATGATTGGATGGGAGATAGGAAATTCACCCCGGGGATCACTTCTGTGGCTCTGCTCGACAGGGGCACAGGAAAATAATTTTCTTGAGTGGTGAAAGCCAGGGTACATTTTTGGCTAGGCTTATATAGGGCCTAGGGCCAGTAGCCTAGTACCTACCTATGAACCTGTGATGTCTACTTTGCAGACATTTTGGAGATCCTCAGGCAGAGAGGCGGCTGGCCCACCGTTACCCTGTCTGATGAGGCGTTAGTGTACCTGAAGGCTTTTGGGTCTCAGCCCTCAGCTTCATGGGTGTCACCTCCATTTGATGAATTACTGGATCTTGTGAGTCAGAAAGCATGGCAGATGTTCATCGTGTTACCCTGCTACAGTAATCACACTTGGGTTATCCTGTCGTCAGGCGGTCCCGCAGTCGGCCGGAATTCGTAAGTCTTGGTCCGGCGTCGGTTGCTGTCGCTTCTTCCCTGACGTCAGTGCGCCAGAGTATATATAATGCATCTGATGCCATTTTCTTCAGTCTTTCTTGCCACGCGGTGCCCGAAGCAGAAGCAGTTTGCAAGTGCCGGTCGGCCAACTCCTGAGATTTTCGAAGTCAAATTTCAGATCCGAAGTCTTCAATAAAGCTAAGTACCCCGTTGGGGAAACTTTTCTTGCCTCAGACCGATGTCAGAAAAAGTTAACAATTGTATTTCTTGTGGGAAGCAAATACCTCATAAGGATTTTCATTCTTACTGCATACCTTGCCTAGGCCCAGACCACGACGTCACTAGTTGTCTTTTTGTGCTAGGTTTAATAAGTGTACTATAAAAAGATGCTTTGATTTCGCACAACACTACTTTGGTAGAAAATTTAACTACACTATGCTGTCGGAGCAACTGACTACCGGCGTGCACAAAAAACGCAAGGATAAAGACAGGCAGCCTAGACCCAAGCCAGACTCCGAGGCCTCGGCTGGTCCGGTCTCCAGTTCACCGTTCTTCAGTGAGGCTCCGATGCAGCCCCTGACTACCGCAGATCTGGAACCCGAGACCGCTTCGGAACTTTTGGCGGAAAGTACTAGGCCGACGCAGCCATTTTGTTTAGCCCCTACCGATGACACTGCTGAAAAAGATGTTGGTGCTGCAGAAACACCTTCAGTTTCTGAAAGCGTCTTCAGACAGACTATGCTCATCATAAAAACGTATCCTAAGACTCCTATTAAACCTAAAAAGACTGCACTTCAGTCCCCTATTCAAGGCCCCATGCCTAAGAAACAGATGCTCAAAATGGCAGAAGATTTGATCTCTCTAATCAGGGGTTCCCAACCCCCACACGACAAGAGGAAGATTATGCCTCCTCTGAACAAGTGTCTATTTCTTCAGGCTCCTCCGAGGACCAAGATTACTCCTTCTCCCCTTATGAAGATTCTGATGCTGAGGATTCTATTCCCTCAGCTTCTCCTCCTGAAGCCCACTCCTTTGGGGAAACTTTACACACTGAGGGAACATTTTCACTGGGAATGTCAGGACTACTCTGACGCGAAGAAAAGGCTCAGTTTCTTTTACTCCCCCAGCACAGACCACTTGCCATCCTCCCAGTTTTAGACATTGTGGATGATGTTTACTTAGAATCCAGTTTGAACCCAGATTCTCTGCCTCCTGCTCCGGCCAAACCTGACAGATACTATAGAGTGCCTGATTCCCACAAATTTCTTTATAAAAGTCCTGTTGCTGATCCAGAGACTCTCCCAGGGTCCCAAAGGGGCTAAGGCTTCTATGGCAAAAAACCCTGTACCCTCTGAATGGGACTCCAGAGCACTAGACAGGTGGGGGAAGAAGGTTTACACCTCAGCCACTCCAGCTATGAGGGCACTAAATTGCCAGTTTCACATGCTAAAATATCAGCAATTTCTAATGTCTCAGTTAAAACAAAAAATGAGCACACTCCCTCAACAGTCTGAATTGAAAGAAATGCAGGATCTGTTGCATGCAACTGAACAGGTGGGTAAACATACTTTACAATGTGGGTTTGATTCTTTGGAGGCTTCCTGCAGAGCAGCTGTCACTGGGTCTGTTATACGTAGGCATGCTTGGTTAAAGGAACAAACTCTGCCTGATCATGTTAAAGCAAAGCTTCTAGATGCTCCCTTACAGCAGGATGTTCTTTTTGGAGTTAAAGCAGAAGAAGTCTTAAAGAAAATGGAGGATAAGGCAAAATCTATGCAGACAGTCAAAGATTTCCTACAGGTAACAGCCCCCTCGCTTTAGCAGAAATTGGCCAACAAAAATTGGTCCTTTCCAGCTACTGACAGACCACAGAGGGGTAAATACAGACGTCCAAGAGGCAGAGGACAACCACAAGCCCAGTGCAAACCTCGACAATGGGGCACTGCAGCACAGAAGGGAGGAGAATACAGGTCCCAAACTACCAGAAGGCAAACTCAGTGACTTGCACCTCATCTGGCCAAGCAACACTCTCTTGGCAGCCCTCCTGGGAGGAAAACTCGCACTTTTTTCAGGCAACTGGCACATTGTCACAAAGGGCAAATGGGTCCTAGACATAATTTCACGAGGATACAGATTCCATTTTCACACCTTGCCACTGAAAAGAGGAATGCCAAACCTGCCACAAAATCAATGGGCAGAGGCACAAAAACAAATTACAGCTCTCATGGACATAAGAGCCATTCAACTGGTACCTACTCGAGAGCAAGGCCAAGGATTTTACTCAAGACTCTTTCTTGTTTCCAGAAAGGACAATGCCTGGAGACCAATTCTGGACCTTTCAGTTGTAAACACCTTCTTACAAGTACCCAAATTCAAGATGCTAACACTACAGCAGCTTCTTCCCATGTTGGGCAAGAAAGCATGGCTAGTAACGTTGGACCTCAAGGAGGCATACCTGCATGTCCCTGTCAGACAGAGTTGCAGAAGAGACCTCCGTTTCATTGCAGGTTCAACCCATTACCAATTCTCTGCACTGCCCTTTGGCTTATCTACTGCGCCCATGGTCTTCACAAAATGCCTGGCACCAGTAATTGCATACTGCAGACAGAGGAATTCAAATATACCCATACCTGGATGGCTGCCTCATCCAAGCAGAAAGCAAGGACATCCTCTTACAGCATCTGGCTTTTGTAAAACATCTAAGTTGCCTGGGGTACACAGTAAACGAAAAGAAATCAAAACTAGTACCCTCACAAAATATGACATTCCTGGGTGCCAGCTTGAATACAATGGCCCAGAAGGCTTATCTGACGCCAGACAAACAACTACAACTGACTCAATATTTCAAAACAATGGCAACAAAGACCCAACTACCTGCAAGAAAAATTCTGCAGGCCTTGGGCTTCATGGCATCTTGCATACTACTAATACCATTTGCAAAGCTGCATATGAGGAAATTACAGTGGTACCTAAAAAGCGTATGGTCTCAACACAGTCACAGCTTGCACACAATATCTCTCATTCCCTGCCTACAACAGGAGTTTCTATTGTGGTCACTGGCATGTTACCTCAACAAGGGTCAGCCTTTCACCTTGCCCCCAGCCAGGCAAACTACGACAACAGATGCATCGGACTACACCTGGGGGGCACACATGGCAGGACAGTGCGTTCAAGGCATATGGACTGCAGATCAAAGGAATCTGCACATCAATCAAAAAGAGATGCTAGCTGTACAGAATGCTCTGACAGCCTTCAAGAATCTGTTACATCCAGGACAACTTACAATAAGGGCGGACAACACCACAGTAATGTGGTACATAAACAAACAAGGGGGTACACACTCCTACCCTCTATGCACGCAAGCAATGACCTTGTGGAACACAGCTCTGGCTTACCAAGTTCAGTTACAAGCTCAATACCTGCCAGAAAAGAAGAACACATTGGCAGACGGCCTCAGCAGAAACATCATGGATCCCCACGAGTGGAAACTGGATCCACAAGTATTTGCAATGATAACTCAAAAATGAGGCCTTCCAGACATAGACCTGTTTGCCGGTCCTCAAAACTATCAACTAACAAAATTTTGTACAAGGACACTTTACCATCAAGCTTGGAAAGTGGACGCACTCTCATTCAGTTGGAAAAACCTGACAGTATATGCCTTCCCTCCATTGCCTCTCCTCACAAAGGTGCTTCTGAAAGTCAGGAGAGACCACGTCTGATACTCATAGCCCCAGACTGGCCACGCCAGCACTGGTACCCACTATTGAGGAATATGGCCCAGGGCCCACCTTGGATTTTACCACAGATTGCCCATTTGCTCACACAGCAAAACAATCAGATTCTTCACAGTCAGCTAAAACCCTTAAATCTGGCTGCATGGCAAATCACCTAAGCATCCAGCCAGCTCCTCTTTCCCAAGCAGTTATGGATGTTATTCTGGAAGCTAGGAGGCCCAGAACCAGGAAGGTCTATTCGGGCAAATGGAAAAGGTTTTGTGCCTGGAACCAAGCTAAAGGCCAAAACACACTTCAACCTCGCATGCCTCAGATTCTACAGTATTCAACTGAGATGTTGCACAAAGGACTTTCTTTTTCTTCCATTAAAATCCATGCATCAGCTATTTCAGCCCACTACAACACGGAACCACCCTTATTTTCGCATCCACTTCTAAGGCAGTTCCTCAGAGGGGCAAAAAACATTAGGCCCCCCAGGAAAGCACCTACACCAACATGGGACCTCAATTTTGTTCTGGAAAAACTTACGCTACCTCCCTTTGAACCAGCTTTCTCTGCAGATCTACAGTTCCTATCATGGAAGACTGCCCTGCTGCTAGCAATAACTTCAGCTAGAAGAGTCTCAGAGCTGCAGGCACTAATGGCAGTGGAACCTTTCCTCATTTTCCATCAAGGCAGAGTTTCTCTACGAACTAATCCTTCCTTCATGCCTAAGGTGGTTTCCAGTGTGGCTTTAAATCAAACCATTCACTTACCCACCTTCTTCCCAAACCCACAGAACAAAGGAGAAAGACTCCTGCATTCCTTGGACGTTCACAGGCAACTTTGTTACTACTTGGATAAAACTAAGGCTTTCAGAAAATCTGACCAGCTCTTTGTATCCTATGCTACAGCTTCACAAGGGAAGGCTATATCAAAACAAACCATTTCCAAATGGATAGGACATTGCATTCATATTTGCTATACCCATCATGGGAAACCAGTTCCTGCTACCATTAGGCCCCACTCTACCAGGGCAACAGCTACATCTACAGCCTTCCTCAGGGGGGTTCCAACCAAGGAGATTTTGGAAGCTGTAACTTGGAGTTCAGTACACCCCTTTACCAAACACGATCACTTACCACTTTACTCTAAGACTAGGGCTGGCTTCGCCACTGCAGTTCTGCAGGGCCTTCTAGCCTCCTCTAACCCTCTAACTCCTCCGCCCATCCATAGCTTTGGGATTCTACCCAAGTGTTATGACTGCAGCAGGGTAACACGATGAACATAGTACAGTTTTGTACCTACCATAAATGTAGATGTTCGAGTGTACACCCTGCTGCAGTCCAGGTTACCCTCTCTCCATCCCCTTTGATCTAACTGGCTAAATCTCTACAATACCTTCCTGATGTATTTGTTTATAGCTGGAGGGATTTTGTGTTTGTGCAAAAATTACTTTGGCACTAATTACTGACCACCTTTTTGGGGGCACCTGACATCTGGGGCAAGAAAAACTGAAGAAAATGGCGTCGGATGCATTATATATACCCCTGGCGCACTGACGTCAGGGAAAAAGTGACAGCAACTGACGCCAGACCAAGACTTTGGAATTCCGGCCAACTGCGGGGACCGCCTGACGACAGGATAACCCAAGTGTGATGACTGCAGCAGGGTGTACACTCGAACATCTACATTTATGGTAGGCACAAAACTGTACTACTCCTGATGCCGTGGAACCGGTACCCAGGAGGCTGAATAAATTTCTTTCCGCCCCTTAAAGACAAAGAATTTTTATCCAAGGGCTTACCTGTTGATGCCATGGTGGTGGCGACCACTAAGAAGGAGCTAGCAGAGAAGTCTTCTATCCATCCACCCAGTAAGGAATCCCGAATGATGGATAAGTACGGGAAGCGTATCTTCTCTTCAGTGGCTTTTACACTCCGATCGCTGAACTATCTATCACACTTTACGAGACTTCAGAGAGATCTCCTAAAGGAGTTAGGAGATGCTCTTAGTGTACCTCTACTGAAGCAGTACCATCTACAGTGTCTACTCAGTTGGCTACTCTCACATCCATGATTAGCTCCTTCTTGCGGCTGATCTTGTACACAGCTGATGGTGCGAGTAGGGCGGCAGCTTCAGGAGTCTCCTTAAGGAGACATTCCTGGATGCGTCTATGCAACTTTGCTGAGCCTTTCAAGTCTACTTTAACTAATGCCCTCATGGACGGATCCTTTCATTTTGGACCCAAAGTGAAAGATGGCCCTCACCAGGTGTGAACAGGAAGGAAAGACACTCTCTGCCATGGGAGTCCGTTTTACTGTTCCTTCTAGACTTTACCCTAAAGGTCAGAAGAGTGGTAGAATGTGGTTCAAGAAATCACAGAGACCTTTCCAGGATACACAGGGTGATTCCTCCTTCAGATGCAGGGGAGGAGGAACTAATGGTAGACGTTGCTCTAGAGGCAGGGGAGGCCCACAAAATCAGGGAGTTCGCGATTCCTTTCGTGACTGTCCCTATCAGCGTTCCTGATGTGGAACCCAACTGTGAGTGTCTGGAGCCGTTCGTGGGTCGCCTGTCCTTGTACCCAGAAGCCTAGCTAAATCTTACTCGAGACAAGTGCGTACAAGACATTATCACCAGAGGTTACTCTATACCATTTTCCCTTCCACCACGCCCTCCCAAGAGTATCCCAGATGTACCACCCAATCACAGGGATCAAGCGGCTATAGAGATAGAAAAGCTGCTATTAAAAAGAGTCATCCAGAAGGTCCCAGCAGACCAGACAGGATTCGGAACATACTCCAGATTCTTTTTAGTTCCAAAAAGAACAGGAGACTGGTTCTTTTTAGTTCCAAAAAGAACAGGAGACTGGAGACCCATCTTGGACCTCAACAGGTTAAACGAGTATGTAAGGAAGTCCAAGTTTCGAATGGTCACTCTACAGTCCATACTCCCTCTGTTAGGGAAAGACAGCTGGATGTGCTCTATAGATCTCCAGGATGCCTACTACCACATAATGATGGACAAAGCATCAAGGAGTTACCTACGCTTCCGGCTGAGACCAATCATTACAAGTTTCGGGCACTGCCATTTGGTCTCGCCACAGCCCCCCGGGTGTTCACCAAATGCATGGCAGTAGTGACAGCTCATTTGAGGCGTCAGGGAATCCAAGTCTTTCCATATCTGGACGATTGGCTCCTGACCGCCACCACCAGGCATTGTCTAGTTCAATCCAGAGATTCCACAGTCAAGCTCTGTTCCCAGTTGGGAATCTCTATAAACTGGGAAAAATCCTCAACTTTGCCCACTCAGTCTGTAACCTTTTATAGGAGCAAACATAGACACAGTTTCTATGATAGCCAGACTACCTGCAGACAGAATACAGAATCTTGCACAGCAAATTTACAGGATACTTCCTCTTCGAAGGGTCAAAGCGAAGGTGGTATTGCAGCTTCTTGGAACAATGGCGTCGACCATAACCTTGGTACTATTAGCAAGACTGCATATGAGGATACTCCAATGGCTCCTGTCATCCCAGTGGTCCTTTCAGCAGTTGCCTCTGCATCACCAGATACTGATCACAGATTCATGCAAAGAGGATCTCCACTGGTGGATTCAGCCAGGTCATCTTAGCATAGGGACTCCCTTTGTACCGCACCAACCCGTTGCCACTGTGAACATGGATGCCTCCCAGATAAGGTGGGGGGGCATTATCTCGGCAGGACTGTCCAAGGCACATGCCAAGATCAAGAGGCCCATCTGCATATCAATGTCCTAGAGATGATAGCAGTGCTTCTAGCGTTACAAGCACTTCACGACACTCTCTCTCTAGGGACAATAGCTATCCAGACAGACAACATGTCTGTGGTCTGGTATTTAAACAAACAAGGGGGAACCAGATCATACCCTTTATGTCGAGAGGCCCTGCGAGTTTGGAACCGTGCGATTTCTTCCCACGCTTTCTCATTGCAACGCACATCCCGGGGACATCCAATGTGATAGCAGACAAGCTAAGCATGGCAATATTGTTACCTCACGAATGGTCTTCGAACCAGAAAGTAGCCCGTCTGATCTTTCACAAGTGGGGACAACCCTGCTGTGATCTCTTTTACAGCCCAATCAACACCAAATGCAGCACCTTTTTCTCCCTCATTCCCCCTCCGGGAGAGTCTCCAAGAGATGCACTTGTCCACGATTGGCCCTCGGGACTCCTTTATGCTTTTCCTCCTTTTCCACTCATTCTCAAGGTCATACAGAAAGCAATGTTGTTGGGAAGCAAGATCCTCATCACTCCTTACTGGCCTCAGATTTGGTTCCCTTTTCTCGGGCCTTACCTATTAGACTATCCATGGACTCTGGACCCAGTGCCAGACCTCTTGACACACGTCAGGTTCTCTTCACTCCAGTCTCCACACACTCAAACTGACAGCATGGCTGCTCCAGTTCCGTCACTAGTCAGGCTTCATGATCTGTCCCCAGCTGTTACCCATATCATTACCTCTTCTCACAAGCCTTTGACTAGAAGATTGTAGCACAGTAAATGGAAGAGTTTTTCTATATGGGCACATAACAGAGAAGTTGATCCATTTACAGCTCCCATTACTATTGTTTTAGAGTTCCTTTCAGAACTCTTTCACCAGGGTTCAGCAGCTGCTACACTTGGAGTTCAGCTAGCAGCAATATCCAATTTTCATGTGGGGATTAATGATTCAAACCTTATGTCTCACAAACTGTGCAAATCTTTTCTCAAGGGTTCCATGATGTTAAGACCTCCTGTTAAAGACCCCATTCCTCCCTGGGATTTAAATCTAGTCCTTTCTAGACTTACTTTACCACCCTTTGAACCAGCCCATAGTTGTCAATTGAAATTCCTGTCTTGGAAGACTCTCTTTTTCTGGTGGCAATAACCTCAGCCAGACGAGTTTCTGAACTACAAGCACTATCAGTTAAACCTCCATATTTAATTTTTCACAAAGATAGGGTTTCTCTCCAGACCATTCCTCCTTTTATCCCTAAAGTCTGTTCTCATTTTCACTTAAACCCAACAATCGAATTGCCACTGTTTTTCCCTCACACCAATAAAGCAGAGTATAGATTTCATCAATTGGATGTGCATAGGCAATTGCATTTCTATATCCACAGAACCAAAAGATTTGGAAAATCAGAGCAGCTGTTTGTTTCTTTTGCTGAGACAAGAGTGGGTTTGCCAGTTTCTAAGGTCACACTATCGAACTGGATCTCTAATTGTATCTCTTTCATTTACACTTCTGAGGGAAAGGAGTTACCCATTAAAGTCAAAGCGCATTCTACCAGGTCATTTTCTACTTCTGCTGCCTTCCAAGCCAGGACTCCTGTTGAAAATATATGTGCAGCAGCAACATGGGCTACCCCTCATTCCTTCATTTCCCATTATAAATTGGATTTAACTTCCAGGGGTAAAGCCTCGTTTGGTTCCATGGTACTCAGGAATATTTTCCAGTGAGCCACCCATTCAAATGCTAGGGTAGCTGTCCCACATGTAATAATGAGGCGAGATAGGACTACATAACATAAAGAAGTTATGTACTCACCATAACATTCCATGTATGTAGTCCATCTCGCCGAACATTATTACAAACCCACCCACCAGCCCCCTTCCTGGATTTTCTACAGTGGTTTATACCATAAAGTGCACCTTTATTACAGTTTATTCTTCCGGACCTTTGTCCTTTTTATGTCCTATCCTGATAGACTAGTAGCAAACAAGATCTGGGGAATGTGCTCATGCACCATGGGATACCTCCTAGCCACGAGCCAATCAGAAGTTTTCAGGCTTTCTAAAAGTGGCTGGCTCTGAGCCCACATGTAATAATGTTCGGCGAGATGGACTACATATATGGAACATTAAGATGTGTACAGAACTTCTTTTTCTAAAGACTTAAACTTTGCCTGTGATATAAATCGGACCTGCTGGAGAGATAGGTATGTATCCCAGAGACTGCACTGGCTATGGAACAGGCTCCCCATCCATGTGAAGCAGAGTTCCTCCCTAACCCAATTTAAGTGCAACTTGGACAATTGGATGGGAAACCGGAATTTTATCCCTGGTTTGGCCCCCTATGTCTCTAATGGGCACAGGTAACCTGTAAATTGTTCATACCCAGACCCATAATTACACTTATCAAGGGTATCAGAGCTTGTCAGAGATTTGGGATGCATGGCTAGGCTTAAAAAGGCCCTTGTGGTTATTGCCCTAGTAAACACCTATGAACCTCATAGCCTTTTTAGCTTTCTGTTGCCTGAGTCGTTGGGCTAAAAGTTTTTTGTGCTCTAGTTATTATCAAAAAAGCTGCTTATCAACAATCTTTTTAAACTCCTGCATATTTTCAAGATAATCCCTTATTTTATGTGTAGCATATTGCAGTTTCTTTTATTTTTTACCCTATTTTTAAACTCCATTTTAATTTTATCCCACTCTTTAGCTACATTTTCAGAAGAAATTTCTGCATTCTCTAATATCACCTGAATAAGTTCCACTATCCATTGCTTAAATTCCTCACTTTTCAACAGGTAGTTGGGAAAGTACCAGTGTCTCATTTTTATTTCAGTTAGTGCATGATCTGAAATATTTATTGGGTGTGTATCAAGGCCTTAAATTAAATGCACATGTTCCTGTGAAAATGTAAATTATGTCTAACCTAGCCCAGTTTTTGTATCTTTGGGAGTAATATGTACATTCACTCAACTCTTAGTACTGAATTCACATCTGCCAAATATTTTCATAATGGTCTTCAGAAGTCTACCCTCCTTTGTTGTACTTTCCCTTCTGGGCCCCCAAGACACATCTTCATTACTGCAAATCAAATTCCAGTCCCCGCCTGTAAGTAATATTCCTTGCTGAAAGCTGATTATTTCTCCCAAAATTTTCTTAAGGTCCATTGTAGCAGTTTTAGTTGGAATATAAACACATGCCAGTGTAATCTTCCTCCCTTGCTAGTAGCCCCTTAGTGCTACAAATCTGCTATTATCATTTTTATCCTCTTCTGTCTGTTGGAGTTCCTTTTACAATTAATACAAGTACTCCTGTTTTCCTTTGTCCCAAGTATTCCACTGAATAACCATCTTGAAAACCTTCATCAAATTCACATGTTCAGTTCTTTCCATGTGTGTCTCCTGTAGCAAAGCTATTTACAGTCTACATTTTTTAATATAGTTCACTACTTTCTTTTTTGTATTTATCTGCGAAGCCATTGACATTTAAAGACATTACCGAAAGCATCATTGTATTAAAATTTTGTTGTTCCCACCTTTTATGTATAACAGCTTTTTTGTTAAATGTCTAGTTCCAGCTTTTGTTTTACATGCATACACTGTTTGGCAGGTTGAACTTTTATACAGTTATTTCTTGTCATATCTGTGAAGATGTGAGGTAGTGCCAGCTATGCCAGAGAGAGTAGGGCAGTGCATGTGTAACGTGCTGGCATAACTAGCTGGAGTATTGTAGCAAATTCTGTCATTTGGATACCAAACTGATTTATACAGATGCTTTTGTTTAAAAATGTATTTGTAAAGTTGCTTGTGTTTAAAAATGTATCAACAGTGGGTCCTGCTGGACAGAAAAGAAATATACATGTATGTCGCACTGTATTGTAACTAATAAAATGTATATATGTTAGTAGAGGTTGCTGGAAGGGAAGGGGGTTAAGCTCAGCCCAGCTAACTTTATGAAAAAGTGTCAAATTAAATCACTTGGTTTAGGCCATAAAGATTTTCTCACAGGTCTGAATGCAGCCCGGCGATGCAATGTCTGGGCTTGGGGTTCTGCTCTTATTATCCTTGGTGGTGAGCTAATTGCTACCCTGAGGTGCCAGAGAATGGCTGGTTAGTCTCTGCAGAAGGATGAAAGTATTGAAATAGTTTTCCAGTCTCCAGATGCTGGAATAAGTCTTAGCAGGGTTTTGGGTGTCACATCTATGCTAGATCCTGGCTTAATTTCCAGAGAGGGGGTAGTGTGGGAACCACAGAATCAGGTGACCAGATGTGATGTCATCCTGTAGCCAGCGCTTGAAATTGTATTTAGATGCTATTAAGGGGTGTGACAGAGGACACTCGGCACTCTGTTATTGGAACGGACAAGAAAGGCCTTCATCCACTTCATCTTGCCTTGCTTTAGTAAGTAACCAGGGAACAGTAATTATTCAGTCAGTTAGGAAAACAGTGCGATTAGCTAAAGTATTGTTTTTGTGCATCTGTCAGAGTCTTTCCATCTATATTTCGTGTGAATTGAAACTCCGGTGTCTATTGTAAATAGATACAGTATTTTCATGTTTTTTGTTTTATTTATTAAATGTATTTTCATGTTTTCTGTTTTATTTATGAAATATTTGTAGACCTTTCATTCTGGGTGGTCTTTTAGAAACTAGTTCAACCTTTAAGAGTAATTGCATTTATTTGGTGGCACTGTAGTTTCATACTCCTGAAAGTCTTGCTGCTTTGTTAATACTACAATTTGTATAAGTATTAATTTTACTAAAAGCAGTTGGGTACCCTGGTAAGACCCTTAGATTAGTTGGCTTTGTGGGTGTTCTGGTGCCAGTGTATCTACCTTTTAGTCTGGATGGAGGTGCAGGTAAGCTGTGCCAACCTTTTCCGTGTGTGTGTGTGTGTGTGTGTGTGTGTGTGTGTGTGTGTGTGTACCATATCTCAGTGTGTATGTGTTTGTGTCAAACGATTTGAACAGGGACACAAAGCCCAATTTCACAGAGAGGGTAGTGGAGGATTTGTCTTGGAACACCCAGCTAGGGACTTAACTCTCTAGTTGTGCCAGTGAGGAGTCTTATTTGGGGCCTGGAGAGGGAAACCCAGCCCCAGGACTGGAATGTGCTCGAAATTGTGCTTGGTGCAGAGAGCTGCATCTGAAAATACTGTGTATCCATTTTTGTTCTAAGTGAATGTTCCCCACCAGTGTCAGTGGTGAGGATTGAGGCTCCTTGATTTACTGGCCCAGAGGAGGGCCGTCCTGTTTGGCATTTGTCTGGTCATATCCATTTGAGCCTGTGTCACATCTTACAAAACGTTGTTTTATTAAAGCCCTCAAACAACAACCAAAAAAAAGCCAGACACACACCAAATACCCGCCTATAACCTATTAACTTAATACAAATGTACAAAACTATGTACATCTTCAAATATTAAAGTTTTATCCTCCTAATAGGAACAGATGGACAGTCGCATTAATAGACTTGAGTTAAACTAAAAGAAAGTTTATCCATGTTAAAACACATGGTGCAGCCTGTGCTTCTACTAAATGCTGTGTGATTTTGGCTTATCTTTATAGCTCTCCCAGCTGGGAAAACACCTGAATGCTTTTAGAAAACATGCCTTCCTAGCCAATTTTGCTTTTTTTAAACTAATTTGTCTTTATCCGATCGTCTCCATGGAGACATGAGGACCAGATACAGAACTTCTACTTAAGCGTACATTTATTTGCTAGAAAAAAACTTGTATTAAATATTCTTTTTCATTTAATTACTTTCTCTCAAAGTGTGTTACTAGATCAAGCTAAAGGCCTTAATCAAGTCATTCCCCCATGGAAGAATGAGAAATTGCACATTATTTTTTTTTCTTTTATCATGCTCTTTTAACCACATTTTTTATATTATTGCAATGCCTACATTTTGTTTAAACTGAACAAGGAGGGGAAAACAGGAGCACATGTTTATAGCAGTATCCACATTCTACTTAACCGAGAAAACTTTACTTCAGTAATCTCTCAATTAACTGGAACTCCAGCAACCAGCAAAAAAAAATTCCAAGAAATACAGTACAATTTTCATGTGTTGCACTTTGTCCCCCCCCCCTGCAGAAACATTCCTTAAGTTTTTAGAGTTTGAGTTTTTAAAAGGAAGGTAGGAGTAAATTCCCTCCCTCTTGAATCAAAGAACAAGTCAAACCAAACAAATAGTATACAGTACAGTATTAGCATGCCTATTTTTAATAGCAACTCTCAAGCAACCAGAAACTACAGTTATCTGGCATCTACCAATGCCCATGGGTGCCAGTTAAGAGTTTACTGTATATAGCATGCAAAGAAAATCTTACACTATAAAAATAGTACTATTAAGAAAACAATTCTGTTTGACTTGCGGTTCACTTTTTCACTCCTTTTCCCCTCCTGTAATTATTTTTCTGAAAATTAATGAGATGAAGTATGACATAAATTTTGGAGGCCCCCACATGTCCAAGAGAGTCCAAAAAAGTCCAATATTCCCAGATTTTCTTGTTCTGTCATTTGTTGTTACTGTATCTATTTTCTGCTACTTTGTAAAAAAAAAAAAAACAAAACAAAAAAAATATCCTTGTTTCCCGCCTTTACTGAACTAGAATAGTCCAGTCTTCAGGTATTGCTGATCCCTGGGCTGTGTCATAGTTCCTGTGTTGCCCATATCCTTGTTTGGATAGGAGGAAGCTTCTTTGTTCACCAGTGGGAGTGGGGAGCTCTGAGCAGCCTATCTGTCCTTAAAGGAGTGGTTCCAGCCCAGTAACTTGTAGCTTATTGGCCATTTTGGGCCATTTCCTAGCTCTTTCTAACCCCTGCTATAAAGCCCGCTTTAGCGCGAATTTTGCGCAGCGCCGCTTAATCAGGTTTAAACTATTCCCGGCTCCACAAAGTCTGCTCTTCATTTTTTCCCTTAGAACTGCTCTAACTCTCAAGCTAAGCATTCTATTCTCAATCTAAAAACCCCGCACTTGCTCCTATAGGCATGTTGTATAAGGTAAGCACTTTTTAACTAAAAAAGCACTACATCCTCCTAAAATCCCCTTGAGTACCCTATCCCCTATAGATCCTTTCTGATTCAGTTTCATAGCAGTTCCTTATACTATTCTGTCATGTCGAATGGACAGTTGCTGGTTTCCTCTCCAATTCAGCTGGTGAATCTGGGAATCTTGAACCAATGTTACAACTGCCTCATGTACACAGACAACCCTCTCCTCCTCCCAACAAATACAAATATATGTGAAAGATGCAACCATATAGCCAAACTGGAGGCTGAGCTCTCTCGACTCAGTACTGGCATAACCAGTCAGAAGGAGGAAACCACACACACCACAAATCCAGTCTCACATAGACCTACCACATCTGCAAACCAAACACATAAACACACAAAAATATACTCGGAGGCTCTAAATAAAAATCTACCAAAGCAACAGAGACCTCCAAAGCAGACATCCAAGCAACCACTACCTCAAAACAAAACCCATGCAACACATGATTCACAAAGTCAGTGTGCCAAACAGTCACAGCCCTTAAGGCTAAACAACATACCTGGCACACTTGTAATAGGTGACTCTATAGTCAGACACACTGACGTCCCACTCACCAGGCTGAACAAGGAAAAGGTCACAGTAAGCTGCTGTCGGGCGCTAGAATCTGCCACATAACACAAGCACTCAGGTCACTCCAAAGCAGGTGCAAATATGACTCATTCATTGTCCATGCTGATGTGAATGACTTGAGACGTACCTCCCTGGACTACATGAAAAGAGACATAGAGGAGCTCTCTGATTATGTAGCCCAGGCCGGCATGACCCTGACCTTGAGCAGCATCTTACCCTCACCAAGAATGATGCCACAGTACAAAGACAAAATGATAAATTTTAACAATTGGCTTAAGTATTGATGTCATTCTAAGGGGATCCAATGTCTGTCTGCTTGGGATGACATGCTCGACAAGCCACGCTGCTTCGCAAGGGACGGCTTGCAACTGTCACCCCTGGGATTTCGGATATTGGCAAAGGCTCTTGCCACCCCCATAGTGCCTTTTTTAGGCAAGGCTCAAAAGACAAACCCACCTCCCTAAAAAACACAAGTAAAAAGAAACTAAGGGTAATGCTGCTCAACGCCAGAAGTCTAAACCTCAAGATGCACGCTCTCGAAGCCCTCCTCAGTATGGAGAACATCGATGTCTGTGCAGTGACAGATACCTGGTTCAAGGCTCCAGAGAGCACCCCAGCACTACCAGGTTATACCTCACATCATGCTTTTCGGCCCCAGAACTTGGACCAAACCACAAAAGGAGGGGGAGTATCCATATTCATCAAGGATACCCACACCTCCAGGTTAGTGGCAATGCACGAAGCATCGGAGACCATCCATGTGCAACTAACAGTGGGCAAAACTACCCTCCAGTTTGTAGCATGCTACAGACCACCCTCTCAAACTCCGGAACCCCACTCGGCCTTCCTAAAGACACTGGAGAATATGAAGGTCCCTCCAAACACCATCATATTAACGGACTTCAACTACCCAAACATAGACTGGGAGCATTACTCAAGCCCCAATACCCTAGCTCAAAGGTTCCTAGAATTCATAAGCTCAAATGCTATGGAACAACTAGTCACCTCTCCCACAAGAGGGGAAAACATATTAGACCTGATTATCACAAACATGGGGACACAATGCTCCATACCTGAAGTTATACCCCTCTTTGGTAAGATCAGACCATAAATTAATCTCCCTGGGAATCCACATCCTGCCCCCACCCTCAGCACAGAAGACCACAGTGAAGAACTTCTCAAAAGCCGACTTCACACTTCTTAAGACCTAAGTGGAATTCTTCAAGGCGCCCGGGCCAGTGGAAACCACAGCCCACTGTGCTAAATCCTTTATAAATGCATTCTATGAACACCTACAGGAATGCATGGATCATGCAATCCCAAATAAAACCAAGACCCATTCCCCCAAAGGTGCAGGCGTCCTGTCTGGTGGACCCCAGCCATTAATAAGCTATACAACAGAAGGAGGAAGCTACTACATGATAGAGCAAAATCCCTAAAAGGAAAGGCATCTCTGATCAGTACTAGCAAAAAACTACGATCACTCATAAAATCATCCAAGGCCAACTTTGAGAGAAAAATTGCACAAGACCCTAAAGATAATCACAAGGCTTTCTTTAGTTATATTAGAAACCTGAGTGGAAACTCCCAGATATGCTCAGAGTTGGTCCAAAATGACAAGAAATACACTGAACCCACAGACATTGCCAACATACTAGCAGACAGGCTCAGTGCAAATTTTTCTCCCCCCCCCAAAGGGACGAATATCTATCCCAGCAGAGTGTTGCCTCCCTGACATCTCAGATGCCCAGGTGAGAGCTGCCCTCTCCAAAGCTAAAAACACAGCATCAATGGGACCAGACGGTTTCCCGGGTTGTGTGCTACATGAACTCCAAGAAGAGCTAAACCCACACATAAGGCAGCTGTTTAATCTCAGCCTTACTACAGGATATGTACCCAAAGAATGGCGTACAGCAACAGTGGTCTCACTCCACAAAGGAGGTGCTTCTATGGACCCTGGAAACTACCGCCCCATAAGCTTGATGAGCCTGGTCTGCAAAGCTATGGAGAGGATCATTATGGAACTCGTAAAGGCATTGGGGACCTACAGACACTGGATCCTACCCAATTCGGCTTTAAGGGCAGATCCTGCCTCTTGAACCTGGTCGACTTCTTTGAAACAGTCACCAAGGCCATTGATGAGGGTAAGGTAGTTCACACAGCCTACCTTGACCTTGCAAAAGCCTTCGACACAATACCCCACTCGGGCATCATAGACAAGCTATCCAGCTTAAATATAACCCCCTATGTCATAAGATGGGTTGCAAACTGGCTCAAGGACAGAACCCACAAGGTCAGAACTGCTGGAGCCATGTCAGACTCTAAACCAGTCACAAGTGGCGTCCCACAGGGCTCGGTCCTGGGACCTCTCTTGTTCGGTATTTACTTTTCTGAGGTACAGGCTAACATGGGAGGATTGTGGCTGACCAAGTTCTCAGATGACTGCAAACTGGGCGCCATAATTGATTCTCCAGTGGACACAAACATCCTTCAAAAGGGTCTCATAGAAATGGAAAACTGGTGCCAGAGCCATGGCCTTAAACTAAACGCCAAAAAGTGTATAGTCATACCCTTTGGGAAAAACAAAGTGCCCACAAATTACCACATAGGTGGTAATCCATTAAGTATGGAAGAAGTAATTAGGGACCTAGGGACCCAAGTTGACCGTAACCTCTCGTTTGACAATCACATTGCCAAAGTGGTTAGAAAGACCTTCTATATTGCCCACTTTATCATGAAGGGATTCCCATCTAGATCGAGAGAGGTCATTGTGCCCCTTTACTCTTCCCTCATCAGGTCCATAATTGAGTACAATGCCCCATTTGGGATGTACCTTACCCGACACCTGCAGCAATTGGAAAGACCCCAAAAATACCTCACCAAGAGGATCAAGGGACTCGAACATATGCCATATGCTGCCCGGCTGAAGAAACTCCAGCTCTACTCAGTATCATATACCGCCTACTCAGAGGCGATCTATGCCTGACGTACAAGGCCGTATCCAACCCGGAATTAATGGACATGCTCCACCTCAGAAAATCCAAATCCACCAGAGCTACGCGAGCGAGAGATTTGAACCTCAGCACAGAAATAAATAGGACATGCTGGAGGGACAGATTCATAACCCAGAGGCTCCTTTCACTCTGGAATAAAATCCCAGTCCATGTTAGGCAAAGCCCCTGACTGACTCTCTTCAAGAGAAATCTTGACGAGTGGATGGGAGATTGTAGGTTTACCCCGGGGGTCACTTCTGTTTCACTGCTAGACAGAGGTACAGTAAACTAAACCTTAAAATGGGCACAGTATACTCATTCCAAGGGGTGGCGAAAGCCAAACACACTCTGGCTATGCTTATAAATGCCCTAGGGCAGATAGCCTAGTATGAACCTATTTCACAAATATACTTTTTTTGCTTTGTAATCCCACATTTCAGTTTCCAAGTTGCTGGTTTTATTCCTGTTCATCTCCATCCCCCAAACCCTGTCTCTGCTTCATTTCCACTGTATCTCTATTCTTCTAGTCAACTCTCTTGCTCTTAATTCTCTCCATCATTTTCCATTGAAACCTTGGAAAAGGTTTCACTGGCGGATTTTCTCTGTGGTCTTTATTATCAGAAGAACAAGAAGCAGAATCTCCTTCTGTTCCACAGCTCACTTTTTGTTGGACCAACTTTTGTATTTCCTCTTTAGAATGTACTTGGTCAAAAAATTATTTTTGCCCCTCCAGGGAAGAACATTATGAAGGTAGCTGGATACAGCACTTTGAATCTCATGCCTGCTTCTTGACATTCCCTGAATAGTGGAATAAATTTACTTCTCTTCTGCCTGGTGTACAATGAGTAATCATGCTACACAAACACTCTGCTGTCTTCCACTGTGTCCTCCTGCCACAGTTTTGTCAGAATAAACTTCTGCTGGTAGGATTGCATCTTTACTATTAAAGGTCTAGGTTGCTTTCACTTAGCTAGGTTTGGAGAATATACACTGGGTGCCCTTTAAGTAGCAACTCCTGCTGTGGAGTCTATTTGTTTATTTGTGCTTTCATAAAATTAATACAATCTGTTCCTTCCAGCTTCTGGTATGGCTGAAAATTTCAGGTTTCCGTCCAGCTTCTGTTACAGCTGAAAATCTCAGGTTTTCTCTACATACTCTGTCCTCTAATTCTGTTGTTTTTGAAACATCTCTTCTTGAGCAGTCTCTTATTCAGCCAGCCTTTTCTTCATTTCAACCTCTGATTTTTGTAGTTTTATCACCTCATCTGAATATCTGTCTAAAGCTGCTTCCATTTTTTCAGCCTTTTATAGTGTGAGTTGATATACTCCATCAGTGTTTGGTATATTTTAACCAGGTCTGTGTGCATTGCCTTGTACTTTCCTCTAGATTACGGAAAGTCATGTCTGGAGCTTGTGCTGCTTTTTGCAGAACAGCTGCAGAACTTTTCCCATTCTGTATTTTTTCCTCACCTTTTGTAGCTGATTTTCCTTCAGGTCCTCCATATTTATTTTTTCCTGGCATCCAGGCAGTGCACTTACTAGGCAGTTACTGAAATTTACCCAGAGACACAAGTCCACTGGCCTTCTCTGCTGAGTTTTTCACACTGGGAGAGCTAGAATTAAACTGTTACTCAATGTGCAGCCATCTTAGAAGTTGTTCGGTTTTCTTTTTGACACTTTATTAAATCTCTTCTTATCACATATCTCTGGTAGCTTACTCAGTCGCCGTTATTTTACACTTAAAGACATTAACATTAACCCTTGCTTGTTAAGTACTCCCTGTAACTTGGGAGATGGGAACCCCAGTCTTCTAAATAGGTGTTATTTTCATCCAGGTTGGCTATAATGTAATCCTACTGTGATTTTTAGTACTTTGACCATCAGACTTTAGTATGCGGTCATGGCCCGTGGACATTTACTGTAACAGCCCATCGGCAGTGAAGAAACCTGTATTCTTTGGCCTTGACTGTTTAAGAGGATTTGCCAGTACCTTCTTTTGTGAGGGTCAAGGTGGTCAAAAAACACTTCCCAACTTCTCCTCCAGCATATCAATCTGGGGCATAGTCTGTTATCAAACTTGGAGATATTACAGTCCAAAAATAGTTGCAGAACTGGACTGCTGTCTGATTTTGGAATTAAATTGGTGGGGTGGTTCCATTTTAGTGGACTTTATTAACCCCTAATTTCAGCATCATTTTTGATCTCTTCTCACTTGACTTGTTTTTAGTTTTGTACCCAGTATGGCATTTAGTTTACCTTTTCCATGGTAGTTTTTCTTCTGAAGTAAAGGGAGATGTTCTTCATCCCACATTGCTGCAGTCCTAAACGCCATATCCTCAGTCTTGTGCAGGTTGGCGTTCTGAAATTTTCTGAAGTCGGAGTTTCAGACCGAATCAAAGTGTACCCGTGGGGAATATTTTGGTTTTTCTTGCCTCAGTATTTAACCGGATGTCAGAAAAGTGAATAACTGTATTTTGTGGGAAACAGATACCTCATAGAGATTACCATACTTTGTGTATACCTTGCTTAGGGCCTGAGAGCGCACGTGTTTGGCTGTCGCTCTTGTGCTAGATTTAACAAACGCACTATTAAGAGAAGATTAGATTGTGCCAGGTTAGTTTTGGAAGCGTTGTAATTACAACATGCCGCCGGATGCTCGCGCCCGCTTCATCTAAAATTGAAGAACCGCCTGTCCCGGACGTCGGTTCTTTAGTGGGCTCAGTGGAGCCGGTGGTTCTGCCAGAAGTTCCTTTGGATTCTCAGGAGAGACTTTACTGTTGCAAGATGTGTCCTCTCAGGAGGTAGGCCAGGCTGAAGGGGCTTCTCAGGTAGCTGTTCTCCCTCCCTTCCTAAAGTGGTTAGGCCCTCCCTTCTGTTTCCAAGGCTTCTAGAAGCCGCCAGGGTTAACTTCAGTGGGGTCTCCCTAGTTCTTCAGGGTCTCTGCCTAAGAAACATATTTTTAAAATGGTAGAAGTTTTGATTACTATAATTAGAGGTTCTTGATAAGAGGCCTAGGGTGGAACCTGAGCTTGAGAGTTTTGAGCAGTGTTCGAGGCTTCTGAGTCTTGCTGAAGACTTGCAGGAGTATCCTCCTTATTCTGATTCTGATGTAGATGACTCTACACCTTTGGCTTCTCCTCCTGAGGATTTTTCTTTTTCAGAGACTCTTCATTCCATGAGGGAGCATTTTAAATGGGAAGGTCAAGATTTCTCTGATTCTAGGAAAAGGCTTAGGGAATTTTTGTTTCTTCCCCAGCATAGGCCTTTAGCTATACCTCCTGTTCTGGATGTGGTAGAGGATGTTTTTGCAGAGGCTTCCCTGAACCCTGATTCTTTGCCTCCTGCCCCAGTTAAACCGACAGGTATTATAGGGTACCTGAAGCTCATAAGTATCTTTTAAGAGTCCTAGGGCAGACCCAGAAGCTGTTTCTCAGGGCCCTAAAGGTGTTAAGGCTTCTGTTGTTAAAAATCCTGTTCCTTCTGATAAAGAGGCAAGGGCTTTGGATAGATGGGGTAAAAAGGTGTATACTTCTTCCACTTTAGCCATGAGGGCTTTGAATTGCCAGTTTCACATGTTGAAATACCAAAATTATCTCCTTTCACAATTGAAGTCTAAGGTAGATGCTCTGGGAAGGTATTGAGTGTAAAGAGTTGCAGGATTTGGTTCATGTTTCTGAACAGGTGGGTAAGCATTCCTTGCAATGTGGTTTTGATGCTGTGCAGGCCTCTTCGAGGGTGGCAGCCACTGGTTCTGTTCTTCGCAGGCACGCCTGGCTGAGGGGTCAGAATTTAGCTGAACATGTAAAGACAAGGATTTTAGATGCTCCTTTACAATCTGATGTGTTATTTGGTGCGCCTGTGGAAGCAGTTTTAAAGAAAATGGAGGATAAGGCTAAGTCTATGCAGACTGTTAAAGATTTTTTGCAGGTCCAGCCTCCAAAGTTTAGTAGAAATTGGCCTACTAAGGGGTGGACTTATCCTTCTTATGATTCTCAGTCTAGGGGTAGATCTAGACATGGTAGGGGCAGAGCTCAAGGTTCTTTAGGCCTAGAACAGGCAGTTCGCCTGCCCAGTCTTCTGGTGAGGGCAGGGGTCAGTCCTTAAGCAGACCCAATGACTTGCCTTTTCAGCTGCCAGAGCCTTCGCCTGGCAGCACCTTTGGGAGGAAGGCTGGCACTTTTCAAAGAAAATTGGAGTGTTATTACCCAGGACAGATGGGTATTGGATATCGTTCGCCACGGTTACAGGTTTTATTTCCATACCTTGCCTCCTTTCAAAGGCATGCCAGACATTCCTCCTATACAAAGAAAGAGGCTCACAAGCAAATTTCTCTGTTGCTCCAGATAGGGGCCATTCAGCGGTTCCTGTGCCAGAAAGGGGCCTAGGATTTTATTCTCGCCTGTTCCTAGTACCAAAAAGGGGAACACGTGGAGACCAATTTTGGATTTGTCTATCCTCAACACTTATTTGGACATTCCCAAGTTCAAAATGTTGACGTTACAACAGCTTTTACCTCTGCTGGGCAAAGATCACTGGATGGTAACTTTAGATCTCAAGGAGGCTTACCTTCATGTGCCTATCAGACTCAGTTGCAGGAAGTATCTGCGTTTCCGAGCTGGAAATTCACATTATCAGTTCTCTGCATTGCCCTTTGGCTTATCTACTGCGCCCAGAGTATTCACAAAAGTTCTGGCTCCAGTTGTAGCTTTTTTCAGGCTGAAAGGATTACAAATCTATCCTTATTTGGACGACTGCCTGATTCTGGCTCAAGAAAAGGACGAGCTTCTTCAGCATCTGGAATATGTGATAGCAGTGCTAAGATGCCTAGGGTATTCTGTGAACGAAATAAAGTCCAGTCTAGTACCCTCTCAAGACATGTGCTTTCTGGGTGTGAGACTGAATACAGCAGCCCAGATGGCCTTTTTAACCCCGGACAAACAAAAGAGTCTATCCCTTTACTTCCATCAACTATCTCATCAGTCCGTGCTGACTGCAAGGGCAGTCCTTCAAGCATTAGGGTTCATGGCATCTTGTATTCTAGTACTTCCCAATGCCAAACTGCATATGAGGAAGCTACAATGGTATCTCAAAATGTATGGACACAGCACTGCCAGGATCTGGACACTGTCATTCAAATAATACCTTGCATTCAAAAGGAATTTTGTGGTGGGCTCAGGAATGTCACCTAAACAAGGGACTCTCTGTGACCCGGCCAGAGGCGAGTCAAATTCTGACGACAGATGCCTCAGACATAGCTTGGGGAGCTCATCTGAATGGAAAGTGGATACAAGACAAGTGGCCTGCCAGACTACAGCATCTACATATCAACATGAAGGAGATGTTAGCAGTCCAGTTTGCATTGATGGCTTTCAAGGAGTTACTTCTCCCAGGGCAGGTGTTGATTCTAACAGACAACACAACTGTCATGTGGTATATCAACAAGCAAGGGGGAACACATTCTTATCCTCTATGCAGGCAAGCAATGATTTTGTGGGAGAGCGGGGGCAGCTTGCAGCTTACTCTTCAGGCAAGGTTTCTGCCAGGAGCACAGAACTCCTTAGCAGATGTGTTAAGCAGGCAAATCATGGATCCCCACAGTGGAAACTGGATCTTCATGTATTTCGACAATTGACAGTGTCATGGGGAACTCCAGACATAGATCTGTTCGCTTCTCCACTAAACCACCAGCTGCCAAAGTTTTGCACGAAAATGTTTCATCACACAGCTTGGAAAGTGGATGCTCTTTCGTTCAGTTGGGAAAATCTTCATGTGTATGCCTTTCCACCTCTGCCTCTCCTCCCAAAAGTACTCCTAAAGGTCAGACAAGACAAGCCAAGGATGATTTTGATAGCTCCAGATTGGCCTCGGCAACACTGGTACCCATTACTGAGAAATCTGGTCAGGAAGCCTCCATGGCCTTTGCCTTTAATTCCACACCTTTTGTCTCAGAAGGACGGTCATCTACTCAATGTCAAGCTTCACTCTCTTCATCTAACAGCCTGGCATATTCTGTTTTGAACCACAGCAGGTCTCAGCTTCCTCAACAAGTTTTGAATGTGATTATGGAAGCCAGAAGGCCTAGTACACGTAAGGTGTATGCAGAAAAATGGAAGAGATTTTTATTTTGGAGTGCAGCAAAGGATTTGGATGTTTCAGAGCCTAATTTGAGTGTGGCTCTTCAATATCTTACTGAGTTATTGGACAAAGGTTTGTCTTTCTCCTCCGTTAAGATTCATGCTGCAGCAATTTCAGCTCACTATGATTGTGACCCACCATTATTTTCTCATCCTTTGTTCAAGCAATTAGAGGGGCAAAGAATATAAGACCCCCACGTAGAGCTCCTACTCCTGCTTGGGACCTCAATTTTGTGTTGGAGAAACTTACTCTACAACCTTTTCAGCTACTGCTGAATTGAAATACTTGTCATGGAAGACTGCTTTTTTGTTGGCCATTACTTCTGCAAGAAGGGTTTCTGAATTGCAGGCCCTTATGGCGGTTGAGCCTTTTTTGATTTTCCATAAGGATTGGGTATCATTACGTACTAATCCTTCCTTTATGCCTAAGGTGGTTTCTAGTGTAGCTTTAAACCAAACTATTCATTTGCCTACTTTTTATGCAGATCCCCAAAATAGGGGAAAAGATTCTGCACACTTTAGATTTACACAGGCAGTTGTTATTATTTAAGCAGGACTAGGATTTCAGGCAGTCTCAGCAGTTGTTTGTTTCTTTTGCTTTGAGTTCTCAGGGTAAGCCTGTGTCAAAACAAACTATATCTAAGTGGATTGGGTTTTGCATTACATTCTGTTATTCCCATCATGGCAAGGAGATTCCAGCTGGGATTAGGCCTCATTCCACTAGGGCTACTGCCACTTCAACAGCATTTCTAAGGGGTGGCAACTAAGGACATTTTGGAGGCAGCTACTTGGAGTTCAGTGCATACTTTCTCCAAGCATTACCACCTTCCTCTCTATTCTAAATCCAGGGCTGGTTTTGCCACTGCTGTGTTGCAGGGCATTTCCTGCTTCATTATAGTTTAGCCATCCTCCCTTACCTCTGCTTTGGGATTCTACCCAAGTGTTAGGACTGCAGCAATGTGGGATGAAGAACATAGTACAGTTTTGTACCTACCATAAATGTAGATGTTCAAGATCCACATTGCTCCTTCCCCTCTGTAGTTTGAGGGTTGTCTGGGATGGGTTATACATCTGAGGTATATTGTGTTTTTTGTATATATTGTATATATTGTACATACTCTTGGTGTTAGGCTGATTGATTGTTTAGCTGTTGCCTATGGGTTTGGACCTTTTTCTTTAGGGTCTTCTGACATCTGGGGCAAGAAAAGACTGAGGATATGACATCGGTCATTTGTACCCTGACGTCCTGATGTCAGACAAATGCGACCTTGACCCACGCCAGCCTTATCTTTGGTATTCGGCCGACTGGGACAGCGGACTACCCAAGTGTTAGGACTGCAGCAATGTGGATCTTCGAACATCTACATTTATGGTAGGTACAAAACTGTACTTTTCAGAAGTATCTCCCACTTCCATTTGATGTTTAGAGTGTTGTTGGTTACCACTGGAAGAATTAAAAGTTCACATTTTCTGTTTCACAATCTTCACTTTTAAGCATTGTGTTTACTATATTAAATTGTACTTCCTCCTTCAGGGTTTTAGAACGTTTACAATATGGTTGATCTACCAGTCTCCTTCGTGGCTGTCTAACTTTGTAATTAACCTTATTTTTTTCATCCATTGACATAATAAGGTCCTTATTAGTTAGCAATGAAAGAAGCGTTTTTTCAGTGGAAGGGACCAGACCAGAGCCACAGCCTCATCAAAAAAACTCTGCTTCAAGCATTCCGGTTATACACGTCCTAAGTGCTCACTTGAGCTTTTGCCAAGTGTTCTTGCACAGTTGGTATTGTGGGTGTTAATTCTTTCAGAATATATGTATAGTGTCCAATGATACTTTTGAAAGGTGCCCTCTCCTCCTCCCACATCTTTCACTATGTTTAGAAGATCCTTAAGGTTTCCTGACATGTAATAACTAAAAGGGCTAAACCCCATGGAAACTTGGGGCACCTATTGAATTGAGGTTAAATAAGGCAATGGTTGGTTCCAAATGTTTCCATCTTTCACAATTACTTTTTTTAACATGAACTTCAGTATCTGATTAAACCATTCCACTAACTGTTCCATTTGGGGGGGATGTTTAACCTGAAGCTCTGGCACAGATGCTTCAGAACGTCTGACAGCAGATAGAGGGACTTTTCATTCCACTTCTTTTCTGAGAAATAGTAACTCTGTCCAATATTTTAAGGAAGTTTCCACACCATCCCTTTTGTTCCTAAAGCTCTACTCCTCTTCTGTGTTTCTTCCATATTCTGTCCTTTTCTTTCAGTTTATTCTAGTGGCCTTCTTTCATTATCCTTCTGCCTTAAAGGCTTACACTTCCTTTGAGGCTGGGTTTAATCTTTCTGAGGTTCTTGGGACATGGGCTTTTCTCTGGACAGTTAGTGCCCCTTCCCTTGTTGGGCATCTTTGTAGTGCTTGGGCACCAAATCCAGCTTTTTAGGTATATTTATCCACACTCTGGTTTGATGGTGGCCTTCTGTCGTTACTCCATTGTTGGGTGTTCGCTTCCCCTCTCTGATCTTAGACAGGGTGAGGTATTGTTACTTTGTAGAGTATTACATTATGCTGACTTATAGGTTCATAGGTTGGTACTAGGCTTTCAGCCCTAGGGCCTATACAAGCCTAGCCATAACAATTCCCTGGCTGTTTCTTCCCACACTATTTACTTCCCTGGACCCCTGTCTAGCAGGGCGACTGACGTGATCCCCGGGGTGAATTTCCTTTCTCCCATCCAATCGTCAAGGTTCCTTTTGAAGAGGACCAAAGAGGCACTCTGCTTGATATGTATGGGCAATCTATTCCAGAGTCTGGGGAGTCTCTGGGTCAGGAACCTATCCCTCCAGCATGTTTTGTTTATTGTGATGACAAGGTTTAGATCCCTGGAGCATGTGGCTCTGAGGGATTGGGATTTCTTTAAGTGTAGTATGTCCAACAGCTCTGGGTTTGACATGGCCTTGTATGTTAAGCAAAGATCGCCTCTGAGTAGATGATATGTGACAGAGTATAGCTGGAGTTTTTTAAGGCGGTCAGCGTAGGGCATCTGCTTTAGGCCTGTGAGGTATTTATGTGGCCTTTCCAGTTGTTGCAGATGTCTTGAGAGGTACATACCAAACGGGGCATTGTATTCTATAATGGATCTAATGAGGGATGAGTACAGTGGGACAATGACCTCCTTTTTTTTCTGGATGAAAAGCCCTTAGTGTTGAGGTGTGCCACATAGAAGGATTTCCTGACTGTTGTGGCAATGTGGTTATCGAAGGTGAGACCACTGTACACCTGTGTCCCTAAGTCTCTTATCAAACATTCTGTGTTTAGTGTACTGCCACCTATATGGTAATTCACAGATACATGTTTTTTCCCCAAAGGGGATAACTATACATTTCTTGGCATTGAGCTTGAGCCCATGGTTCTGGCACCAAGCATCTGTTTCTGTAAGGCCCTTTTGTAGAGTATCCACATCATTTGGGGATTCAATAATGGCTCCCAGTTTGCAGTCATCTGCAAACTTTGTTATCCAGAGTCCCTTAGTGTTGGCCTGTACTTCAGAGGAGTAGATGCCAAACAAGAGCGGTCCCAGGACTGAACTCTGAGGTACTCCACTTGTCACTTGTCTGGAGCTGGATTTGGAGTCGGCTACTTTTACAGTGTGGGTTCTATCAGTAAGCCAGTTAGCAACCCATTGGGTGACGTAGGGATTAATGCCCAGCTTAGTAAGTTTATCTATGATTCCAGAGTGGGGGATGGTGTCAAAGGCCTTGGCAAGGTCTAGATAGGCTGTGTGGACCACCTTACCCTTGTCCATGGTTCTGGAGACTGATTCGAAGAAGTCAATTAAGTTCAGGAGACAAGATCGGCCCTTCACAAACCCAAACTGGGTGGGGTCCAGTGTTTGAAGGTTGCCAATGTCTTTGTTTATAAGTTCCATGATAATACGCTCCATAGCCTTGCAGATAAGGCTCGTCAGACTGATGGGACGGTAGTTTCCGAGATCAAAGGTGGATCCCCCCTTGTGGAGTGGGATAACTGTAGCTGTGCGCCACTCAGTGGGCACAAAACCTGAGGTGAGGCTATGATTAAACATGACACTTAGGTGAGGTGCCAGTTCATATTGTAGTTCATGTAGTACACAGCCCGGGATGTCATCTGGTCCCATGGATACTGTATTCTTAGCCTTGGAGAGTGCGTTTTTTACCTGTGTGGCCATTATTACCGGAATTTGGCAATCGTCCGGTATTGAGATGGGCCATTTAGGGGGTGAGAGGGGGGTGAAGGTGGCACTGAATTGATCTGCCAGGATATTGGCAATATCCTTGAGATCAGTATATTTATATTTAATGCCATTCTGTTTTAGCTCAGAGCAGATCTGAGCATTGCCATTTAGATTCTTGACATAGTTATAGAATGCCTTGTTGTGTTTGGAATCTTTCGCAATTTTGTTTTCGTAACTGGCTTTGGAGGATTTTATGAGGGATCTCAGTTTCTTACTGAGGCTGGTAAGGAAGTTTTTTGTATCCTGGGATTTTCCTCTTTTCTGCAACAGTTTCTTCCTTTTGTTGTAAAGTTTGTTTATGGCAGGGTACCACCAGATTGGCTTCTTTTTTTTGGATGAGAGCATCTTGGTTCTATTTGGGATGGCACGATTTATACATGAGTGGATGTGCTCGTACAGTGCCTTAGTGTAGGATTCAGCAGTTGAACTTTCAGCTCCCGTCTGCATGGGTGTCATGACGTTTGTCACTTCTGTCTTGAGTAGCATGAAGTTGGCTTTGGAGAAGTTTTTTATGGAGGTTTCCTTACTGGGGGGGTGGGATGTGGATGTTAAGGGTGATTAGCTTATGGTCAGACGTGACTAACGAGGGGGTGACCATAGGTGTGGAGCATCGATTTCCCATGTTGGTAATGACCAGGTCTAGGATATTGGAGCCCCTGGTGGGACTATGGATTAGTTGATCCAGGGCGTTGGAATTTATGAATTCCAAGAACCGTTGGGCAAAGGTGTTGGTACATGAGTAGCTTTCCCAGTTAATGACAGGGTAGTTAAAATCACCCAGTATTAGGGTGTTTGGTTCTATCTTAATATTTTCCAGTATGTTTAGAAAGGTGTAGTGAGAATCTTGGGGTATGGTGGGGGATCTGTAGCAAGCTACAATTTGGATTGCAGTCTTACCTAGTGTTAGTTGCACCTGGAGAATTTCAGACACATTGTGTTGGGCAGCTAGCCTGGTGGTGTGAATATCCTTGGTGAATATTGACACTCCTCCACCTTTAGTGTTTCGGTCCTGCTTTGGTGGCCGAAAAGTGTGGTAAGAGTTGTAGCCTGGTATTGCAGGGGTGCTCTCTGGAGCCTTGAACCAGGTCTCAGTTACTGCACAGATATCGATGTTCTCCATTTTTAGGAATGCCTCGAGAGAGTGCATTTTGATGTTTAGACTTCTAGCATTGAGTAGCATTACCTTCAGATTTTGCATGCTTGTACCTGTTACAGTGGTGGTTTTGTTCTTTGAACTTTGCCTAAAAAAGGCACTATAGGGGTGGCAAGAGCCTTGGCCAGTAACCTGAATCCCAGAGGCAACAGGTGCAGACCATCTCTGGCAAAGCATCGTGGTCTGTCAATCATGTCGTCCCAGGCAGACAGATACTGGATCCCCTTTGAATGACACCAGAAGCTTAGCCAATTGTTGAAGTCAGTCATTTTGTTCTTCTATTTTGGTATCATTCTGGGCAAAAGCAGGATGCTACTCAGGGCTAGGGTCATACCTGCCTGGGCCACATGATCCGAGAGCTCTTCCATGTCTCTCTTCATGTAGTCCAGGGAGGTACGTCTCAAGTCATTCACTCCAACATGGACAATGACAGAGTCATATTTGTACTTGATGTGGAGTGACTTGAGTGCATGCGTTATGTGGCAGATCCTGGCACCCGACAGGCAGCTGACTGTAATTTTCTCCTTGTTCAACCTGGTGAGAGGGACATCAGTGTGCCGGACTATAGAGTCACCTATGTCTAAAGTGTTAGGTACATTGTCTTGCCTTAGGGGCTGTTGCTGGGTGGCACACAGGTGTTTTGAACTATGTGACACTTTGGTTGTGATTGGATTCTATATTACATTTATACAGGGCCTGTTGTAAATGGGGACAAAGATTTAAATCATGGGAAATCCTTCCTGATTAATTATACATCATGGTTAAGAAAATGCACCATGACTACAGGTTGCAGGACTTTCCCAAATTGGGTCTGTACCTCCAGCCAAGCAGCCAGGTAGCTTGTCTTTTTCTTATTCTTTACATATGTTGTCTTTGACGAGCAGGCCTTGTTTTTGCAAATATACTGAGCTTCTACCAGAGTTCTACTCTCGGTTAAGCAATCTTTGCTACTCCTGTCCTTCCTCCTTGATTATACCTTTCATTAATTTTGTTTGGTTACAGTGACAGAAAACCGATTTCATCTAGGTATGTTGTTGCTTGGTCAAATTTCATGGCCTGTTCCACTTTTGTAGTAGTATGAGTGTGGGAGTATCTGGTTTGGTATCACATTTACAGTACTTGGTAATGTGCCTTCTCTTCCCACATTTAAAATGGAGTATGGAAGACTGCTAGTTCCTTTCTTTATTTACTGACTACTTAGTTACTTTGTTAGATGTTCCTTTATATGTGCTCTTGTAATGCAGAGCCACTAATGTTACAAAACGTTTATCTTTCTGATGGTCTGCCTAAAGCATCCAGTCCTTAACCACTGTTAGTAAACCCATTTTGGAATGATCCGTCACTAGGGTCTCCATATTATCTTTGATATTTGACCCTTTGGAAATGAAGGCAACATTTAATAATTCACTTTGAATAATTGTGCCCAGACTGTCTTGCCTCCTATAAAAACTCCATTCAGGAAACCAGAGGGCCTGAGTTCTGAGGGGTCTCCAACCCATCTTAACAGGTTTGTTCTTTCTTACTCGGTCACTCCAGCCTGAACTGGAGATGTGGGTATACACAAGGTGGGGCTCCAGTGCTGGCTGTGCTGCTAGGGTTCTTGCTAAAGCTTTTTGATATCTGCCTCCTGTACAATAGTCCTCTTGAAGGCGAAAATTAGCCTTGCAGTTCCTCTGCACTGGTGAGTGGCTTCATGGAAGTAATAACTGTTGTGCTGTGGAGCTGGCTACCACTGCTGACTCTTTGGCAGCAGTAGCAGTCATCAAGAGAAGCTTCTTGACTGTAGTTATCACAGCCCTCTGGACATGTACATTTCTGGATGGCTGTCTGCCAGCATACTCCCTGCTGAACAGGGATCCTTACTCCACATGTTGCAAGGAAAACTGTCAGCAGCAGGTAATAAATAGGAGCTGCTCACTCAGTAATCATACCAGGTTCTTTAATAAACTAAGTAGCTTTTATTGGTAAAGACTGAAACATTTTACCCAGAAAATAAACGGTGAAAGTCTGCAGCACAAAACACTTGCAATAAGATGTTTGTGACTGTTGTGTAGAGGTGGACAGGCTCTTTGTCCGGGTTGTACCTTCATGTATAGTCTCGTTAAAAAACAAAAAGTTTTTTTTATGTAATAGCCTTTCCCCATACTCTAATCTGCAAGCATGCGTCCCATTCTAGTCCAATACAAATGGGTTTTAAAATCTCTCACAAAGGTAGTTATGAAGCAACAGTTTGTTCCTAAAGTCTCTCCAACAGAAGTATCTTTCAGTTTCTCTGCTACCAGAGTCCTCTGGTAAATGTAACAATTTCACATGATTCTTACCTTGGAGGCAGTTTCTCTGGCTTTGGACTCTGCTTTTACCACAAGGAGATCTCCAGCTACACATTCCAGACCACTCCGGCCTTTCCAGTAACTCTTGTTGTTTCAATGCGGTTGTTTAAGTAAGAGAGGTAATCACTTGAGCACTCTCACCTGCAAACTTGAGCATGCCAGCTTAAAGGACCAGACACCGCTACTGTGTTTTGCTGTTTGTGAACCCTGGATAGCCTCCCTCAAATGCCACCTTTCCCAAATGGTACTTGTTCAGTTTCTAATTCAGTGCCTTGGTGTCAGAACTACTCTGCCTTTGCACCGTTTGGCTTAACTGTTGAGTAGATGCCCACTGGAGCTACTACGCAATGCTACATGTGGGTACATAGCATACTGTAGATTTCTCCTTTTCTGTTGTTCACCTAAGACATTCCTGCTCAAACTCTTTGTTTTTGAGGGTAGGGTTGCTTGCATTGGATGTCCCTTGCTGAAGTGAGGGGAAGTCACTTCATGAACAGCATATTGCACTTCCTTCCCAGGTGACTTGACAGATGCATGCTTCATAAGGAGGGCGATAAAACCTAAAAATGTTCAAACCACTCCAATGGCTCCATGGATGATTACCTGTCTCAGCTGGCTGCGTCTCCCTGCGATGAGAAGTCATAAACTCATTTGAATGCAAAGCTTAGTTGCTCTGCAGCTAGTGGATGAACTTGCCAACTGGAGGTCAGGCTTTAGGTGCATTTTGTTTTATCACTCAAGACATGCAACAAAAATGCTTTCCCAAGTGTGTATCTTGGATTCACAGCTTCAGTCCTTAAGCAGCCCTCAAGCCATCCAGCTTGTAAGTGTGAAACTATTACACTACTTTTCTAGCTGCATTGACTACTTTTTCTTTTTGTCTTAATGCAGCCATCATGGTTATTTTGAGTACCTCTGAAGAATGTGAGCTTGCTGCATTTTTATCTTTTTGTAAGCTGGCCTCCATTATTTGCAAAACTCACTCAGATTCAGCACAGAGTCTGAGCTTATCCATTGATGTTGGGATGAGTTTTATTTGGAAGAATATGTTGAGCTAATGTATTTTAGTTTCCTGTCTTCTGTACATAACCACTTAAAGACTGCATTCCTACCCCTCCCCCACGTTAGCCGGTAATTGCAGTATTTGAGATACCTGGTCCAGGTGTCTATAAAGTATTCCTCTCTGGCCTGGGCTCTGGAGTTTTTCTGCCTTTATTAATGGTGGGCTTAATGACCCCCCCTTACCCAAGAAGTTGGACATCAGAATTGGATGATTTCGAAATGTGCTACTCTGCCTTGCTCAAGAATGTATTACACAGACTATTTTGAAGCCAGAAAAGACATTGACATATGCAATATTTAAAGTAGATTAAATTGCCCATATTGTCTGTTTGTTGGACCCTCAGAGATGTAGTACAAGCTAGTAAGCTGCACTCTGATATTTAAGCTCCAGTTCCCAGAAGGGATAACATGGTATATAGAGCCCTTTCAGATAGGCTGGATTTAAACAGTAGTTAAAAAACAAGTCCTGCAACTGTTCCCTGTTAATCTTCTCCACAAAAAATAGCAGTCCTGTAGCTCCCATGTCCGTTGATAAGAATTCCAGAATTTTTGGTGATAAAAAGTTAGTGCCTCCATGAATGAGGGCGGTAAATTATGTAGAACATGTGTTTGCATAACAAAGTTCAGTTTAAAGACAAATGCTGGAAACTGTACTAACCTGAGTGGAATACAACAAATTGACTAAAGTTCAAACTGCATTTCTGATTAGACTGGGTTTTGCATCCTTAAATGTGTCTGTGATGCAGTAGGTACAATATGTACGGCCTCTTCCTCTTGGGTGATTTTAAGAAAGGATACCTCATTAATAAAAAGTTTGCTTAGAAAATGTAAAAGCCCAAATTCTGCACAGGTACATCGATATAATGCACCAAGTTTCTTGTGAACTTTTTTTATTGTGAGAGATATGTGGGTGTCAAATCTAAGTTTGTTTATTTCCACACCAAATAATTTTGTGTGTTCTGATGGAGAGATGATGGTATTGTCTTTGGCAAGAATGTTGAAATGGGGGATGTTTTAGGTGGCTTTGGAAGTTTGGAACAGAAGTTTTGTCTTGGGTTGAGTAGGAGCTGAGCATTGGATAGCCAGCTTTCTACAGAAGAGAATGATTCCAGTGTGATTTGTTGTAGTTCTGGTAGAGTGGGGGCAGAGCAGATGAGAGTAGATTCATCTGCGTACTGTATAAGAGATGCTTGTGTGGTGGCAGTATGTAAGTTGTTAGTGAAAAGTGAGAATAGCAGAGGGCCAAGGATAGACCCTTGGGGAACTCCGAGAGTAACTGGGAGGCAAGGTGATGTGTTATGGTCCCAGATTACTGATTGCTGGCGTCCGTGTAGATAGCTGTGGAACCAGTTGCAGGCTGGTTGTAAGGAGGAGAGGTTGGGGAGAGTAGAGATTAGTAGCTCATGAGATACCATGTCAAAGGCCTTTGAGAGATCTAGAAATACATCAGTAGAGAAGAGGCCATTGTTTTTGTGATGAAGTATAGTGTTGGTGAAGAAGAGCAGTGCGGAGGTAGTGCTGTGATATGGCCTGAGACCATGTTGGGCTTTGGAGAGGAGATTAGTAGCTAGGAGGTAGTTGGAGACCTGGGTGTTGATACATTTTTCAAGTATCTTAGAGAGAGGGGAGAGGATAGCAATGGGGTGGTAATTGGAAAGGTCAGTGGAGGGGGTGCCTTTGTGGAGGGGAATGATGTGGGATATTTTCCATATCGAGGGAACATAGCCTTCTGTTATGGAACAGTTGATCAGAATTGAAATTGGGTAGGCTAGTGTATCAGATGTAATTTTCAAGTATTCAGAGGGGAGGTTGTCATCTGTGAGTTTGGGTGTAAGTTTTGACAGTAGTCTCTTTATGTTGGAGGTAGGTACTGAAGTGAAGAAGAAAAGAGGAGTGAGGGGTTTAGGGTTAGGAGTTGGGGGGGCTGTTGTAGGGAAGTGTTTTGTTTAGAGATGTTCTAGTTGCAGTGAAGTGTTTGTTGAAGGATTCAGCAATACTGCCGGAGGAGGGGAGAATGGACGGCTGGGGGGTATCAGCCTTCCCTGGGTGGAGGATATTGTTAATAGTGGACCAGAAATGCTTAGGGTAGAGTTTAGGGTGGATTTATAGTAGAGGGATTTGTCTAATTTTATATGCTTTTTGGCTTTATTGCTCAGTTCAAGGAATGATTGCCTATCTGAGTTATTTTTTTGTTAGTCACCAGTGCTCCCAGGCCTTCTCTGGATTTCATTAGGGTTCGGGTGGCCTTTTGTAACCATGGGGCATGCCTGGATCTGACTTTGGCATTTCTTACAGAAGCATGGATGTTTAGGATGGAGAGGAAGGTACTGTTGAAGTGGACCGTCTCATCTAAGGTATTTTAGTGGTGACCAGTTAATTTTTTGCAGGGAGGAGATGAAGGAGTTCGGATTGAAGTTGGACTTGTTCCGTATTTGCATGTGGATAATAGGCTTCAGACTGTGTGGTGCTGAATTAGGAAAGTGGGGGAGTGGTCACTAAGACTGTCAGGTAAGCAGCCTGCTAGGTAAGAGTGAGGGACTTTGTTGACTAGTATCCTGTTAAGTAAGGTATGATTGTTAGGGTTTTTGTTGATTCGGGTAGGGGATTAAATGAGTTGAGTGAACCCATGGAGATTAAGGTGAATGGTTGGGAGACTGTTATTACAGGATAGCCAGTTGATGTTAGTCACCAAGAATGATGGTTTCCTGGGGTAGAGATAGAGTAGCCCAGCTCAGGATATTTTCTACAGGTGTGATATTTTGCCCTGGTGGGTAATAGGATCTTATGCTATTGATTGTTTTGTTTGGGTTTAGTTTGAGATTGGCATAAAGGATTTCTTCATTGTTGTGGTGAGGGGCAGATGAGTTCAGGAGTTGAATATTGAGGTGATGTTTTAAATATCAATGCTACACCACCTCCTTTTTTGGACAGTCTGTCTGTGCGAAGGATGTTGTATTCAGGTGGAAGTATTTCCTCACTTTTGATGTGAGGTTTGAGCCAGGTTTCAGTTAGGAAGAGAATATCTGGGGAATATATGCTTATGCTGGCGTGTAGGTCTTTGATTTTATGGCATATGCTTCTGATGTTTAGGGACATTATAAGTAGGTCTGTTGTTTTCATCATCTCTCCATCAGAACACAAAATTACTTGGTGTGGAAATAGACAACAAACTTAGATTTGGCACCCACATATCTCTCACAATAAAACAAGTTCACAAGAAACTTGGTGCATTATATCGAAGCCGCCAATTCCTAACCAAGGTAGCTAGTATCTCCATAGCCAATTCCCAGCTAATCTCCACCGTACTCTATGCATCTCCCATACTTACCAACCTTAGACAGACCTACACAAGCTGGATGCTTGTTGCAACATTTCTAAATTTGCCACTGGTACCTCCTACCGCAGCCATCATTGTATCTCCCTTAAAGAACTAAACTGGCTAGAACTCCCACAACTCCTTCACTTGAATCAACTCACCCTCACTCATAAACTTATTAACCACCCCTTAACATCACTTCCCTTAAAACCCTTCTCCAACCCTATCATCCCACTAGGCAGTTAAGATCAAGCAACAAAAATCAACTCACTGTTATCAAACCCAAAAACTCAGCATGCGAAGCCATATTTTCATGTATCATATCTAAACTTTTGAACAATCTTCCACCCTCTATAACTACTCTACCTTCCAGCAGCCTTTTCAAGACTGCACTCAAAATTCCACTTAAATTTGCACTGGCTTTGTCCTTGTTCTAATCCTGACTTACTCTCCCACCCTTACCCCCCCCCACCTAGACTCTTAACCCAACTATACTACCGCCACCACTAACCACAGTCAGAAATAGCTAGATGTTCTTCATCTCACATAGTTTTTTCCCCCCCGGGCATCGCTGAAAAAGACCTGCCATCCAGAAAATTTCGGTTAACAAATGTAAATAAATAAGTAAAATAAATAAAATTTACAGAGGGAGAGGAAGAAATTTATTCTTAATTATTTATTTACCCCACACACACACACACACACACACACAGTTTGCAAACACTTCTTTGCTGAAGTCATTACACTTGGGTATTCCTGCTGTCCTCGGTCGGCCCGAATTCCAAAATCTAGGTCCGGCGTCGGTTGCTGTTGCCTCCTGACTGACATCAGTGTGCCAGGGTATAAAAGATGCATGACCGACGCCATTTTCTTCAGTCTTTTTGCCACATGGTCCCGATGCAAAAGCAGTATTGCAAGTGCCGGTTGGCCGACTGCTGAAATTTTCGATTTCAATTTCAGATCTGAAGTCTTCATTAAAGCTAAGTACCCCATTGGGGAATATTTTTTTCTTGCCTCAGTGGTTTACCGATGTCAGAAAAAGTGAATAATTGTATTTCTTGTGGGAAACAGATACCTCATAAGGACTATCATACTTTGTGTATTGCTTGTTTAGGGCCTGAGCACGACGTTGTTGGGTGTCGGTTTTGGGCTAGATTCAACCAACGCACTATAAAGAGCCTGTAGATTTTTCATTTCAGGTTACTTTGGCAGAAGATTCAATTATAAAATGCTGTCGGAACAGCCGACTACTGGAGTTTATAAAAAGCGCCAAGAAAAGAAAAGGACAGGCATCCTAGGTCCAAAATAGACAAGGCTTTTGGTAGGCCTGTCGCCGGTTCTCAGTGAGAGGTGTCAGTGGAGCCCGGTACCACAGAGTCACAGGCCGCTTCTGACTCCCAGGGAGAGACTAGGCCTCTGGAAACTCAAGGATTGGACACTCAGGAAACTATTCCCTCAGATGGGTGAGGGGCTGAGCAGGCATCAGCTTCTGAGAGTGTTTTCAGACCTACACAGTTATATGTAAACCAACTTCAGCTTCAAAGGCAAAGACTCAGCTCTAAAGACAAAGAAATAAGTACAGCAGTTCTTCTGGACAGGCCTGTGCCTAAAAAGCAGAGGCTTAAAATGGCAGAAGATTTGATTACTTTGATTAGGGGTTACCCTCTCCCTCCTGATAAGAGACCTAGGGTGGAGCCTGAGCTAGGGAGTTTTGAGCAGGCTTCCATTTTTCAGATTACTCTTCTGAAGACTTGCAGGAATATTCCCTTCCTCCCTATTCTGATTCTGATGTGGAAGAATCTACTCCTTCTGCTTCTCCTCCTGAGGATTATTCTTTTCAGAAACTCTTCATTCCATGAGGGAGCATTTCCACTGGGAGAGTCAGGACTACTCTGATTCCAGGAAAAGGCTTAGAGAATTTTTTTTTACCCCAGCATAGGCCTTTGGCTATACCTCCTGTTTTAGACATTGTAGAAGATGTATTTTCAGAGGCAGGTCTGTCTCCTGATTCTTTGCCTCCTGCTCCTGTTAAACCAGATAGGTATTACAGGGTGCCTGAAGCTCATAAATATCTTTGCAAGAGTCCTAGGGCAGACCCAGAAACTATTAGCCAGGGTCCTAAAGGTGTTAAGGCTTCCACTGTCAAAACCTATTCCTGCAGATAAAGAGGCAAGGGCCTTGGATAGATGGGGAAAAAGTTTATACTTCTGCTACCTCTAGCTATGAGGGCTTTGAATTGCTGATATTTAACATGTTGAAATACCAGATATCTTATGTCACTGCTTAAACAGAAAGGTTGATGTTGGCTATGGAAGGTATTGATTGTAAAGACATGCAAGATTTAGTACATGTTTCTGAACAGGTGGGTAAGCATTCTTTGCAATGTGGTTTTGATGCTGTACAGGCCTCGTCTGCAGGGTGGCTGCCACTGGTTCTTTCTTAGGAGGCATGCTTGGTTAAGGGATCAAAATTTATCTGACCATGTTAAAACTAGGATTTTAGATGCTCCTTACAATCTGATGTGTTGTTTGGTTCTCCTGTTGAGGCAGTTTTAAAGAAAATGGAAGACAAGGCTAAGTCTATGCAGACTGTTAAAGATTTCTTGCAGGTTCAGCCTCCAAAGTTTAGTAGAAATTGGCCTTCTAAAGGATTGGCGTATCCTTCTTATGATTCCAGTCTAGGGGCAGGCCACAGAGGTAGATCACAGCCCCAGGGCTCTTTCAGGCCTAGAACAGGGGTTCTCCTGCACAGTCTTCAGGTGAGGGCAGGGGTCAGTCCTTTCAGGAAACAGACCCAATGACTTCCTTTGCCAGCTGCCAGAGCCTTCTCATCTGGCAGCACCTTTGGGGAAAGGTTGGCACTTTTCAAAGAAAATTGGCACATAATTACCCAAGACAGATGGGTATTGGATATCATACACCACGGTTACAGGTTTTATTTCCATACTTTGCCTCCTTTCAGAGGCATGCCAGACCTTCCTCCTCAACAAAGAATATAGGCACAAAACAAATTTAATCTGTTACTTCAACTAGGGGCCATTCAGCGGTCCCTATGCCAGAGCAGGGACAAGGATTTTATTCAAGGCTGTTCCTAGTACCAAAAAGGACAAAGCCTGGAGACCAATTTTGGATTTATCTATCCTCAACACTTATCTGGACATTCCAAAGTTCAAAATGTTAACGTTACAACAGCTTTTACCTCTGCTGGGCAAAGATCATTGGATGGTAACTTTGGATCTCAAGGAGGCTTACCTTCATGTTCCTATCAGACTAAGTTGCAGGAAGTATCGTTTTCGAGCTGCAAGTATTCAAGTGCCGAAGCTGGACTTCTCACTATCAGTTCTCTGCATTGCCCTTTGGCTTATCTACTGCCTAGAGTGTTCACAAAATGCCTGGCTCCAGTGATAGCTTTCTTCAGGCTAAAAGGAATACAGATCTATCCTTATTTGGACGATTGCCTGATTCTGGCTCAGAACAAGGACATCCTTCTTCATCATTTGGAATATGTGATAGCAGTGCTAAGATGCCTGGGGTATTCTGTGAACGAAAAGAAATCCAGTCTAGTACCCTCTCAGGACATAATATTTCTGGGTGTCAGACTAAATACAGCATCCCAGATGGCCTTTTGACCCCGGACAAACAAAAGAATCTTTCCCTTTATTTCAATCAACTTTCTCATCAGTCCCAGTTATCTGCAAGGACAGTCCTTCAAGCCTTAGGGTTCATGGCATCTTGAATTCTGGTGCTTCCATATGCCAAACTGCATATGAGGAAGCTGCAATGGTATCTCAAAATGTATGGACTCCACATTGCCACAGCCTGGACACTGTCATTCAAATAATACCTTGCATTCAAAAGGAATTGTTGTGGTGGGCTCAGGAATGTCACCTAAACAAGGGACTCTCTGTGACCTCACAGCCAGAGGCAGTCAGATTTTGACGACAGATGCCTCAGACACACCTTGCGGGGCTCATCTAAATGGAAAGTGCATACAAGACAACTGGCCTCCCAGACTACACCCTCTACATATCAACCTGAAGGAGATGTTAGCATTTCAGTTTGCATTAATAGCTTTCAAGGATTTACGTCTTCGAGGGCAGGTCTTGGTTCTAACAGACAGCACAACCGTCAGGTGGTACATCAGCAAGCAAGGGGAACACATTCTTATCCTCTATGCAGGCAAGCAATGATTTTGTGGGAGACTGCTCTCAGTTTACAGCTCAATCTTCAAGCACAAGGTTTCTGCCAGGAAGCACAGAACTCCTTAGCAGATGTGTTGAGCAGAAACCTAATGGATCCTCACGAGTGGAAATTGGATCCTCATGTATTCAGCATGATAACAGTGTCATGGGAACTCCAGACATAGATCTGTTCGCCTTCTCCACTAAACCATCAGCTGCCAAAGTTTTGCACAAGGACTCATCCCACAGCTTGGAAAGTGGATGCTCTTTCTTTCACTTGGAGCAATCTTCATGTGTATGCCTTTCCACCTCTGCCTCTCCTCCCAAAGGTACTTCTAAAGGTCAGACAGGGCAAGCCAAGGATGATTTTAATAGCTCCAGATTGGCCCCGACAGCACTGGTACCCATTACTGAGAAGTCTGGTACGGAAGCCTCCATGGCCTTTGCCTTCGATTCCACACCTGTTGTCCCAGGAGGACAGTCATTTGCTCAATGTCAAACTTCACTCTCTTCACCTAACAGCCTGGCATATTCTGTTTTGAACCATAGAGGGTCTCAACTTCCACAACAAGTTTTGAATGTGATTTGGAAGCTAGAAGGCCTAGTACAAGGGAAGTGTACGCAGATAAATGGAAGAGATTTTTATTTTGGAGTGCAGCAAAGGATTTTGATGTTTCTGAGCCTAATTTAAGTGTGGCTCTTCAATATCTTACTGAGTTACTGGACAAAGGTTTGTCCTTCTCTTCTATTAAGGTTCATGCTGCAGCAATTTCAGCTCACTATGACTGTGACCCACCATTGTTTTCTCATCCTTTGTTCAAGCAATTTCTTAGAGGGGCAAAGAATATAAGACCCCCACGTAAAGCTCCTACTCCTGCTTGGGATCTCAATTTTGTGTTGGAGAAACTCACTCTACAACCTTTTGAGCCTGCAGCTACTACTGAGTTGAAATATTTATCATGGAAGACTGCTTTTTTGTTGGCCATTACCTCTGCAAGAAGGGTATCTGAATTACAGGCCCTTATGGCGGTTGAGCCTTTCTTAATTTTCCATAAGGATAGGGTATCTTTACGTACTAATCCTTCCTTTATGCCTAAAGTGGTTTCTAGTGTGGCTTTAAACTAAACTATTCATTTGCCTACTTTTTATGCAAATCCCCAAAATAAACGGGAAAAGATTTTGCACACTTTAGATGTACACAGGCAGTTGCGATATTATTTAGACAGAACTAAAGGTTTCAGGCAGTCTCAGCAGTTATTTGTTTCTTTTGCTTTGAGTTCTCAGGGCAAGCCTGTGTCAAAACAAACTATTTCTAAGTGGATTGGGTTTTGCATTGCCTTCTGTTATTCCCATCATGGCAAGGAGATTCCAGCTGGGATTAGGCCTCATTCCACTAGGGCTACTGCCACTTCGACAGCTTTTTGAGGGGGTGGCAACCAAGGATATTTTGGAGGCAGCTACTTGGAGTTCAGTGCATACTTTCTCTAGGCATTATCACCTACCACTTTACTCTAAATCCAGGGCTGGTTTTGCCACTGCTGTTTTGCAGGGCATTTTGGCAGCTCCTGCTCCTGCTTCCTTATAGTTTGGCCATCCTCCCTTACCTCTGCTTTGGGATTCTACCCAAGTGTAAGGACTGCAGCAATGTGAGATGAAGAACATAGTACAGTTTTGTACCTACCATAAATGTAGATGTTCAAGATCCACATTGCTGCAGTCCAATTTACCCTCCTCCTTCCCTCTGTAGTTAGAGGTGGTTGTGTGGGTTGGGTTGTAAATATTGTGTATATTGTATATATTGTACATATAATTAGTGCACGGGTGGTTGGTTGTTTGTTTGCTGTCTTTTGGTTTTGACCTTTATTTTTAGGGTCTTCTGACATCTGGGGCAAGAAAAGACTGAGGATATGACGTCGGTCATGCGCATTTGTACCCTGACGTCCTGATGTCAGTCAAATGCGCCTTGACCGACGTCAGCCTTATACTTTGATATTCGGGCCGACCGAGGACAGCGGACTACCCCAAGTGTAAGGACTGCAGCAATGTGGATCTTCGAACATCTACATTTATGGTAGGTACAAAACTGTACTTTGTCTTTACATACTTGTCTGACAACTTTGTTACTACTGTAAATGACAAGAAACTATCTTAACTTGCAACATTTTCTGTATGTACTGTTGATAATCAATATCTTGTTATTGTATTAAAGCCAACAACCTGTAATGTTTACTATTGCTGCAACTTTGTATCTCTAGCATGTACATGATGTGGAGCTTTTCTCCCCGGGCATCCGCTGAAAAAGGACCTGCATCCAGTCGGAATTTCCCGGTTAACAAATGTAAATAAATAAGTAAAATAAATAAAAGTATGGTCTTCCGAGAACCAGCTTATAGCATACTTAGGTGATTTACAGAGGGAGAGGAAAAGTGAAATTTGCTCTTAAGTGGCTATTTCACCCCCCCCCACACACACACACACACACACACACACACAGTTTGCAGACACATCTCAGAAACAAAAAAAGAAGCAGCCCTCTTCTGGATCTACTTCAGAAGCATGAAGAAATGTCAAATGGTCCCAGTGACCACTGCCTGGAACAGTCCGATGTTCATAGTGTTTCACTGATGAAGTCATTACAATTGGGTATTCCTGCTGGCAGGCTACCCGCAGTTGGCCCAAATTCCAAAGTCTAGGTCTGGCGTCGGTTGCTGTCGCCTCCTCACTGACGTCAGTGTGCCAGGGGTATAAAAGATGCAGCCGACACCATTTTCTTCAGTCTTTCCTGCCACACGGTGCCCGAAGCAAAAGCAGTTCGCAAGTGCCGGTCGGCCGACTGCTGAGATTTTCAAATTCGAATTTCAGATCCGAAGTCTTCATTAAAGCTAAGTACCCCATTGGGGAAACTTTTTTCTTGCTCCAGACCGATGTCAGAAAAAGTTAATTGTATTTCTTGTGGGAAGCAAATACCTCATAAGGATTTTCATTCTTACTGTATTCCTTGCCTAGGCCCTGACCACGACGTTGCTAATTGTCGGTTTTGTGCTAGATTTAACCAACGCACTATTAAGCGTCTGTACGATTTTTCATTTCATTACTTTGGCAGAAGATTCAATTATATAATGCCGTTGGAACAGCCGACTACTGGAGTTTATAAAAAGCGCAAAGAAAAAGAAAAGGACAGGCATCCGAGGTCCAAAATAGACAAGGCTTTTGGTAGGCCTGTCGCCGGTTCTCAGTGAGACGCTTTCGCAGCCCCTGACGCCCGCTACCTCAGAGTCACAGGCCGCTTCTGACTCCCACGTGGAGCCGACTAGGCCTCTGGAAACTCAAGGTATTGGACACTCGGAAACTATTCCCTCAGATGGGTCCAGAGCCGCTGAGCAGGCATCAGCTTCTGAGAGTGTTTTCAGACCTACACAGTTATATGTAAAACCAACTTCAGCTTCAAAGGCAAAGACTAAAGCAGCTCTAAAGACAAAGAAATAAGTACAGCATTCTCCTGGACAGGCCTCCATGCCTAAAAAACAGATGCTTAAAATGGCTGAAGACCTAATTACTTTGATCAGGGGTTACCCTCTCCCTCCTGATAAGAGATAGAATACGAGTCTTCAGATCAGGTTTCCATTTTCTCTGATTACTCTTCTGAACAGGAATATTCCCTTCCTCCCTATGAGGATTCTGATGCGGAAGAATCTATCCCTTCAGCCTCTCCTCCTGAGGATTATTCTTTTGGGGAGACCCTGCATACTATGAGGGAGCATTTCCACTGGGAGAGCCAAGAATACTCAGAATCCAAGCAAAGGCTCAGAGACTTCCTTTTATTACCTCAGCACAGGCCCCTTGCTATTCCTCCTGTTTTAGACATTGTAGATGATGTATTTTCAGAGTCAGGTCTGTCTCCTGACTCTTTACCACCAGCTCCTGTTAAGCCAGATAGATACTACAGGGTTCCTGATTCACATAAATTTCTTTGCAAAAACCCTGCTGCTGACCCAAAAACTATTTCTCAGGGTCCCAAGGGGGTCAAGGCTTCCACTGCAAAAAAACCTATCCCCTCTGATAGGGGATTCAAGGGCCCTGGACAGATGGGGGGAAAAAGATTTGTACTTCTGCTACCTTGGCTGTAAGAGCTTTAAATTGCTGATATTTAAGCATATGAAACTGACAATATCTTATGTCATTGCTTAAACAGAAAATGTTGGCAAATTCAGAATGTGCAGAAAACAGACATGCAGGATTTATTGCATGCAGCTGAACAAGTGGGAAAGCATACTTTGCAGTGTGGTTTTGATTCTCTAGAGGCCTCCTGCAGGGCCGCTGTTACAGGTTCTTTCATTAGGAGGCATGCTTGGTTAAAGGAACAGAATCTGCCCGATCATGTTAAAAACTATTAGATGGTCTCTAACATGATACCTTGTTTGGTGTTAAAGCAGAAGAGGCGTTGAAGAAAATGGAGGACAAAGCTAAATCTATGCAAACAGTGAAGGATTTCTTACAGGTACAGCCTCCCAGATTTAGAAGGAACTGGCCTACAAAGAATTGGTCCTTTCCGGTGTCGGGCAGGCCACAGAGGCAGATCACAGCCCCAAGGCTCATACAGGCCTAAACAGTGGGGTGCTTCTACCTCCAAAAGTGGAGAGGAAAAATCACAGCCATACAGGAAACAGTGTCAATGACTTCCCCCTGCCAGCACCAAGCACTTATCTTCTGGCAGCTCCTTTGGGGGGGAAACTAGCACTTTTTTCTCAAAATTGGCACATAATCACCCAGGACAAATGGGTCTTAAATATAGTTTCTCAAGGCAACAGGTTCCACTTTCGCACCCTGCCAAGGCCAAACGGGTATGCCAGACCTGCCACACAATCAATTGGCAGAGGCACAAAAACAAGTTTCATCTCTCATGGACATGAGCCATTCAGCAAGTACCACAGCAAGAGCAGGGACAAGGATTTTACTCAAGGCTATTCTTGGTACGCAGAAAGGACAAAGCCTGGAGACCAATACTGGACCTGTCTATCCTAAACACATACCTGGATATTCCAAAATTCAAAATGTTAACTCTGCAGCAGCTGCTGTCCATGCTGGGCAAGAAAGCTTGGCTTGTGACTTTAGACCTAAAAGAGGCATACCTGCATTGGCACTACCAATTCTCTGCACTGCCCTTTGGCTTATCTACTGCGCCTAGGGTCTTCACAAAATGCCTGGCACCAGTAATTGCATTTTGCAGACAGAGGAATACAAATATATCCTTACTTGGACGACTGCCTTATTCAAGCAGAGAACAAGGACATCCTACTACAGCATCTGGCGTTTGTAAGATTACTGACAGGTCTAGGGTACACAGTAAACTAAAAGAAATCAAAACTCGTACCCTCTCAAGAGATAATATTCCTGGGTGCAAGCTTAAATACAACTGCCCAGATGGCTTATCCCACGCCAGACAAACGCAGATAACTAACTACTTATTTCAAAATGTTGGCAACAAAGACCCAGTTATCTGCAAAAAAAATTCTGCAGGCTTCGGACTTCATGGCATCCTGCATACTACTAATTCCATATGCAAGACTGCATATGAGGAAACTTCAATGGTATCTAGAAAGTATTTGGACTCCACATTGCCACAGCCTGGAAACAATAATTACCCTCATTCCCTGCCTGCAACAGGAGTTTCTATGGTGGGCAAAAGCCTGTCACCTCAACACGGGACAGCCATTCACCTTCCTCACAGCCAGGCAGACATTGACAACAGATGCATCAGATTATGCCTGGGGGGCTGATATGGCAGGAAGATGTATTCAGAGCACATGATCCGAAAGTCAAATGCATCTACATATTAATCAAAAACAGATGCTAGCTGTTCAGAATGCCCTGACAGCCTTCAAGGATATACTTCATCCAGGACAACTACTGATAAAGACGGACAATACTACAGTCATATGGTACATAAACAAGCAGGGGGGCGCGCATTCCTGCCCCCTCTGCAGACTAGCCATGAACTTGTGGGACACAGCACTGACTTACCAAGTACATCTGCAAGCACAATTCCTGCCAGGAAGGATAAATACTCTGGCAGACTAAGCAGAAACCTAATGGATCCTCACGAGTGGAAATTGGATCCACAAGTCTTCAGCATGATAACAAAGAACTGGGGGTGCCCAGACATAGACCTATTTGCCTCCCCTCACAACTGCCAACTACAGAGTTCTGCACAAGGACTTATCACAAGCAAGCATGGAAAGTGGATGCTCTATCTTTCAGATGGAAAAACCTAACAGTGTATGCCTTTCCTCCTCTGCCTCTCCTCCCCAAGGTACTCCTCAAGGTCAGATAAGAGAAGCCAAAAATGATACTGATTGCCCCAAACTGGCCCCGCCAGCACTGGTGCCCAATCCTAAAGAGCTGGTCTCAATGCCCAGCTTGGACATTACATCAAATTCCTCACTTATTGACTCAACAAGACTGTATGATACTGCACAGCCAACTCAGGACCTTAAACCTGGCAGCATGGTGAATAATGTAGCCAAGACACACCTCTCTCTAAAGCAGTGATGGATGTTATTTTGGAGGCCCGGAGGCCTAGCACCAGAAAATCTTATGCAGAAAAATGGAAGAGATTCTGTGCTTGGAACCAGGCACAAGGTATTGACACGACGGTTCTAAATATTCCTCAGATTTTGCAGTACTTAACTGAGATGCTGGATAAAGGCCTTTCCTTTTCATCAATTAAAATTCATGCCTCTGCCATTTCAGCTCATTACAATACAGAGCCACCTATTTTTTTCTCATCCATTACTAAGGCAGTACCTCAGAGGGGCCAAAAACATAAGACCTCCAAGGAGAGCACCAATATCTGCATGGGACCTCAACTATGTCTTGAAAAAACTCACACTGCCTCTGTTTGAGCCAGCCCCTGCAGCTGATATAAAATTCTTATCCTGGAAAACAGCTCTGCTCCTAGCAGTTACCTCCTCTAGAAGAGTCTCGGAGTTGCAGGCACTCATGGCTGTGGAACCTTTTATCATTTTCCATCCTGACAGGGTTTCCCTAAGGACAAACCCTACATTTATGCCTAAGGTAGTGTCCAGTGTGGCCCTTAACCAAACAATTAATTTGCCTACTTTTTATCCAAACCCACAGAATAAGGGTGAGAGACTTCTGCATTCTTTGGACATTCACAGGCAGCTACCTTCTACTTGGGCAGAACCAAAGCTTTCAGAAAGATGGAACAACTTCTAGTGGCATATGCTGCAGGATCACAAGGAAAGCCTATCTCAAAATAGACTATTTCAAAGTAGATAGGCCACTGCATTCGTTTCTGCTATTCACAGCATGGCAAATCAGTGCCTAAGGGCATTAGGCCATATTCAACCAGAGCAGCAGCCTTCCTCAGAGGAGTACCAACCAAAGACATCTTAGAGGCTGCAATTTGGAGTTCAGTGCATACTTTTACAAAGTACTATCACTTACCTCTCTTCTCAAGTCCAGGGCAGGCTTTGCCACTGCAGTTCTGCAGGGCCTGATAGCCTCTCCTAATCCTATTTAGCACCAGCCTCCCAACCTTAGCTTTGGGATTCAACCCAATTGTAATGACTGCAACAGTGAAACACGATGAACATAGTACAGTTGTGTGCCTACCATAAATGTAGATGTTCGAGTGTATTCACTGTTGCAGTCCAGGTTACCCTCCCACCATCCCCCTTTTTACCTTGCTGGGACTTATCTGTACTTCTCTATTCTATACAACCTATGTGGTGTATTTGCTTGTAGATGAAGGAAAAGTTGATTTTTGTATATGCATGCTTATTGGCATAATTTAGCTTACCTTTTTAGGGGCACCTGACATCTGGGGCAAGAAAAACAGAAGAAAATGGCGTCTGCTGCATCTTTTATACCCCTGGTGCACTGACGTCAGAGAGGAGGCGTCAGCAACCGATGCCAGACCTAGACTTTGGAACTCGGGCCAACTGCGGGTAGCCTGCCAGCAGGATAACCCAATTGTAATGACTGCAGCAGTGAATACACTCGAACATCTACATTTATGGTAGGTACACAACTGTACTTTGTGTGGCTGGGAGGCAGCCTGCAGTGCTATACAGCAGTTTGGGAGAATGCTATAGTAGACGGATGAATACTTCAGATCACATCTTTGGACTGTTCCATAGAATTTGAAGTTCTTTAGGTAGCTCATTCCTTTGCAGCACCATGCACTTCCATTGCACTGGATTCACTCTTGTAATTTTAATGTTACCATTTCATTGGAAGGCAATGTAGTGGGTCCCCAGCATGTCAAAAAGGATTAGACACTCAAGGATTCTTCTGAATCTAATGAAGTACAAGGCATTGTGACTACTACTGGACCTGTCAGATCTTGGTGAGTTTACAAAAAAAGCTCAAAATTGTAACCTTTAAGATGATACTGCTCTCATAGAAGTGAATTCTTACATGCAGAATGCCTGCTTCCACATTGCTATAATGCCTGCTTATAGGAAATTAGAGCTGTTGATTCATTCCCACTTCCAATTTGCCCCTTTCACATTTTCTGTATCTACATCATTGTTTTAAATTGTTCTGTAACAGGATATTCTCTGAAATTGTCTCTGGGTCAAGTAGGATGCAAAGCCTCCCATGCAGGAGGCTGGGTCTGTACACCTGCTTACTTAATGTAACGAATTCTAAAGTTGCACAAAGTCAGGGTAGGGTACAAGGATATGAAGAAATGGGGCCGAATATTCTGGTTACCATTTAGTGCCAGTGTTTGCATATCTAAGCAAACCCATTTTCCTGTACATAGATAACTGTGTGATAGTGAGTTAAACTCTCAAACGTTGTGTGTACATATACTTAATTTTACCTCCCCTGCATCCTTGAGGTCTTACTAGTCTTCTTTACCACCTGTGGCATGCTCTCTTGAATGCCTGTCTAGATTCCCTTTCTGCCACCAATTCCAGTAGTCCATTCCTTGAACCTATAAAAGTGTCTGGGTACTTCCAGAGATCCAAGGAGAGTCCTTACAGTGTGCTGTCTGTGAACCCCCTCTTACAAACTCTTTACCAAATGTCCCCTTCAGAACTAACTGATGTGATCCTTCTGAACTAGCTTGACGTGCTGTTGTGCTCCAGTATCGTGTCTCTTCTGGTCTGCATTGCGAAGAACTTCAACCTTTCTATTCCCTGTTAATATCCTTTCTCCTGCATCCCACACAACTTCGTCCAGCAGCCTGATGTCCTTTTCTCTTGTATGGCCACCACAAGATGAGACCTGACTAGAGTCCAATAGAGTGCAAGTATGTCTCCTTTTCAGGATACCACGTCATCATCATTTGGCTTGTATTTGAATTATTCTGTCCCCTGGTTGTCCAGACCGGTTACTTCCATCGCCTGCTGTGTCCTTTTCCTGCTCTCTTCCCACTATTTTCTCTCCTTGACCAGCTGATTCATCACACTAGGGATGTTCTTCATGTTTCACTGTTGCAGTCATTACATTTGGGTAATCTGCTGGCAGGTTGCCTTCAGTCGGCCTGAATAACAAAGTCTTGGGTCCTGCGTCAGTTGCTGTCTCTTCTTCCATGACGTCAGGTCGTCTGGCATCGGCTGAATGTTTTATACCCCTTTTTATTCGGTCTTTCTTGCCATGCGGTGCCCGAAGCAGAAGCAGTTGGCAAGTGCCGGTCGGCCGACTCCTTAAATTTTCGCACTCGAGTTTCAGAACCGAAGTCTTCAAACTAAAGCTAAGTACCCTGTTGGGGAAACTTTTTCTTGCTTCTTACCGATGTCAGTAAAAGTTAATAATTGCATTACTTGTGGGAAGCAAATACCTCATAAGGATTTTCATTTGTACTGTATTCCTTGCCTAGGCCCAGATCACAACGTGCCTTGCTGTCGGTTTTGTGCTAGATTTAACCAACACACTATTAAGCGTCTGTATATTTTTGCTTCTAAATATTTTGGTTCAAGATTTAATTATCCTGAAATGTCGTCGGTTAGCAATCAGACTATCGGAGTTCACAAAAACGCAAAGAAAAAGAGAGAAGACAGTCTAGGTCCAAAACTGACAACGAAGCTTCTCCTAAGCCAGTCGCCGGTACTCAGTGAGGCGCTTTCGCAGCCCCTGATACCCAGCTACTTTTAAGTCGCAGGCCTCTACCGAGACCCATTCAGAGTCCGGTGTGCCGCGAGATTCCCGCGGATGTCTCTCCCTTGGCTGAGCAGGCACCGGTTTCTGAGGGTGTTTTCAGGCCTCAACATTTTTATATTAAACTGACGCCGCCTCAAAAACAAGGTCAAAAACATCTTCTATGTCTAAATAACCGACTCATGAGCCACGTGCTCAGGCCCCTATGCCTAAAAAACAGATTATCAAAATGGCTGAGGATTTAATTACCTTGATCAGGGGTTCCCAACTCCCTGCTAAGAGGCCTAGGCAAGGCACTGATTATGAATCTTCAGATCAGGTTTCCATTTCTTCTGATCAGGAATTTTCTATTCCACCGTACGAGGATTCTGATGCAGAGGAATCTATTCCCATCTGCATCTCCTCCTGAGGATTACTCTTTTGGAGAGACTTTGCATACTTTAAGGGAACATTTTCACTGGGAGAGTCAGGACTTCTCTGAATCAAAAAAAGAGGCTTAGGGATTTCCTTCTTCCTCGGCATAGGCCTTTGGCAATACCTCCTGTATTAGACATTGTTAATGTGTTTTCGGAATCAAGCATGGCTCCTGATTCCCTGCCTCAAGCTCCTAGTAAGCCAGACCGATATTACAGGGTTCCTGACTCCCACAAATGTCTATTCAAAAATCCTGCTGCTGATCCTGAGACTATTTATTTCTCAGGGTCCCAAGGGTGTAAAGGCTGTACAGCCAAAAATCCTACCCCCTCTGACAGAGATTCCAGGGTGCTGGATAGATGGGGAAAGAAGGTTTATACGTCTGCAACCTTGGCAATCAGGGCCTTAAACTGCCAGTTTCATATGCTTAAATAACAGCATGTTATGGGCTTACTGAAACTGAAAATGATGATTTCTGATTGTGTGGAAAATAGTTACAAGAATTATTGCATTCAGCACAACAGGTTGGAAAGCATACTTTGCAATGTGGTTTTGATTCTTTGGAGGCCTCTTGTAGGGCCGCCGTTAGGATCTGTGATTAGAAGGCATGCCTGGCTCAAGGAGCAAAATCTGCCTGATCATTTTAAAGCTAAATTGTTGTATGCCCCTTTGCAGCATGATACTGTGCTTGGTAATAAGGCAGAAGAGGTTTTAAAGAAAATGGAAGACTAAGCTAAATCTATGCAAACCGTAAAAGATTTCTTGCAAGTGCAGCCACCCAGGTTCAGTAGGCACTGGCCTACTAAAAATTGCTCCTTTCCTGTGTCCAACAAAGCCACTCAAGGCAAATCCAGGCGCTCAAAAGTCTCCAGATACCGATCACAGGGTTCTTACAGGTCAAAGCAATGGTGTGCCTCCACCTCCAAAACTGTAGGAAACAAAGTACAACCCCTACAGTAAGCAGTCTCAATGACTTTCCTCTACCATCAACAAGCACTTACCCTTTGGCAGCCCCCTTGGGGGGAAAACTAGCACTTCATGCTCAAAATTGGCAGTTAATTACCCAGGACAAGTGGGTATTAAACATAGTATCCCAGGGGTACAGATTTCATTTCCATACTTTTCCAATTCCAAACGGATGGCCAGATCTGCCACAAAACCAGTGGGCAGAGGCCCAGAAACAAGTCATGTCCCTCATGGATATGGGGGCTATTCAACCGGTACCAGAAAAGGAAAAAGGACAAGGTTTTTATTCAAGACTTTTCCTGGTACCCAGAAAAGACAATTCGTGGTGTCCAATGCTGGACTTAACAATTTTGAACACGTTCCTAGACATTCCAAAATTCAAAATGCTGACTTTACAACAGCTACTGCCTATGCTAGGCAGGAATGCTTGGTTAGTAACTCTAGACTTGAGGCATACCTGCATATCCCAATAAGGAAATCATGCAGAAGATACCTCCACTTCAAAGCAGGTTTTTTGCATTGCCAAGTCTCTGCACTGCCCTTTGGCTTATCTACTGTGCCCAGGGTCTTTACAAAGTGCCTGGCACCAGTAATTGCATTCTGCAGACAAAGCAGCATTCAAATTTATCCTTATCTGGACGACTGTCTCATTCAAGCAGAGGACAAGGACACTCTTCTTCAACATCTGACGTTTGTAAAAAGGCTTCTAGCATGCCTAGGGTACACCATAAACGAAAATAAATCACAACTGGTACCCTCTCAAATAATTACATTCCTGGGTGCAAGCTTGAATACAACTGCCCAGATGGCTTACCTTACACTAGACAAACAAAGGCAACTGACAACATACTTCAAACAAATGGCAACAAAAACCCAGTTATCTGCTAGACAAATTCTGCAGGCTTTGGGGTTCATGGCATCCTGCATTCTACTAATTCCATATGCGAGACTGCATATGAGGAAACTTCAATGGTACCTAAAAAGTTTATGGAGTCAACATTGTCACAGTCTGCAAACAATGATTCCTCTCATTCTCTGCCTAAAACAGGAGTTTCTTTGGTGGGCAGAGACATGTCATCAAAATAAGGGACTGTCATTCACTCTACCCCCTGCCACCCAAACCCTAACTACAGATGCATCAGACTATGCTTGGGGGGGCCCACCTGGCGGGGAGATGCATTCAGGGCAAATGGAGCCCAAACCAAATGCATCTGCATATCAACCAGAAAGAGATGCTAGCTGTTCTGAATGCTCGGACAGCCTTCAAGGACTTACTTCATGCAGGACAACTACTGATGAAGACGGACAACACCACAGTTATGTGGTACATAAACAAGCAGGGGGGTACACATTCCTACCCCCTTTGCAGACTAGCCATGGCCTTGTGGAACACAGCCTTGACTTACCAAATACATCTTCAAGCTCAATTCCTGCCAGGAAAACAAAATATTCTGGCAGACGACCTAAGCAGAAATCTTATGGACCCTAATGAATGGAAAATGGATCCACAAATCTTCAGCATGTTAACACAGAAATGGGGGATCCCAGACATGGATCCATTTGCCTCCCCAAATTTTTTCAGTTGGACAAATACTGCACAAGAACTCATCACAAAGAAAGCATGGAAAGTGGATGCCCTATCCTTCTGCTGGAAAAACCTATCAGTTTATGCCTTTCCCCCTCTACCTCTACTCTCCAAGGTCTTATAAAAGTCAGACAGGAAAAAACAAAAATGATCTTAGTTGCACTGGACTGGCCTCGCCAGCACTGGTACCCACTTCTAAGGAATATGTCTTAACTTCTCCCTTGGTACTTGCCTCAAATACCTCCTCTACTGTCTCAGCAGAACAATCAAACTCTGCACACTCAGCTCCAAACTCTGAATCTTGCGGCATGGCTGATCAATTAATTATTCAAACAACACCTCTCAGTAAATCTGTGATGGATGTCATTTTGGAAGCCAGAAGGCCTAGTACTAGAAAATCTTATGCTGGTAAATGGAAGAGATTCTGTGCTTGGAACCAAGCACAAGGAACAGACACAGCAAAGCCCAGTATTCCTCAGATTTTACAATATTTGACTGAGATGCTTGACAAGGGCCTATCTTTTTCTTCAATAAAAATCCATGTCTCTGCCATCTTGGCTTATTGCAACACAGAGCCTCCCCTCTTTTCTCATCTTCTGCTTAAACAGCATCATAGAGGGGCCAAAAATTTAAGGCCTCCCAGAAGATCACTAATTCCTGCATGGGACCTCAATTTTGTGCTGGAAAAACTCACCCTGCCTCCTTTTGAACCAGCAGCTACTGCAGATATAAAATTTCTATCGTGGAAAACGGCTTTTCTCTTGGCAGTCACTTCAGCAAGAAGGGTTTCAGAACTACAGGCTCTCATGGCAGTGGAGCCTTTTATTATATTTTACCCGGACAGGGTGTCCCCTCAGGACCAGTCCCTCTTTTATGCCTAAGGTGGTATCCAGTGTGGCTCTTAACCAGACCATTCACCTGCCAACTTTTTACCCAAATCCGCAAAACAAGGGGGAGCGGATTCTGCATTCATTGGATGTACACGGACAACTAAGATTCTACTTAAACAGGACCAAATCTGTAAGAAAGTCTGAGCAACTACTGGTAGCATTTGCTGCAGGGTCAGAGGGGAAGGCTATATCAAATCAGACTATTTCTAAGAGGATAAGCCACTGCATTTGCTTCTGCTACTTGCACCATGGTAAACCTGTGCCCAAGGGGATCAGATCGCATTCCACCAGGGCTGCCTCTACTTCAGCAGCTTTTCTCAGAGGGTTTCCAACCAAAGACATTCTAGAAGCTGCTACTTAGAGCTCTGTTCATACCTTCACAAAGCATTATCATTTGTCTCTCTTCTCCAAATCCAGGGCAGGCTTTGCCACTGCAGTTCTGCAGGGCCTTATAGCCTCTCCTAATGCTATTTAGTTCCATCCTCCCATCCGTAGCTTTGTGATTCTACCCAAATGTAATAACTGCAGCATTGAAACATGAAGAACATAGTACAGTTGTGTACACTTACCATAAATGTAGATGTTTGAGTGTATTCATTGTTGCAGTCCGGGTTACCCACCCGTCATCCCCCTTGCTATACCTTTTCTTTCCTTCACTATACACTAAAGCCTTTGTGGTGTATTTGCTTTTAGATGAAGGTAAAGTTTGAGGCTAAAAGTGCATTTATGTATATTTCTGTTTGTTTATATATATATATATATATATATATATATATATATATATATATAATTTTTTTTTTATCCCCATTTGGGGGGCACCTGACATCTGGGGCAAGAAAAACTGAATAAGATGGCGTCTGCTGCACGTTTTATACCCCTGACGACCTGACGTCCTGGAAGAGGCGACAGCAACCGATGCAGGACCCAAGACTTTGTTATTCAGGCTGACTGAGGGCAACCTGCCAGCAGATTACCCAAATGTAATGACTGCAACAGTGAATACACTCAAGCATCTACATTTATGGTAAGTGTACATAACTGTACTTTGTTGAGACTAAAGTGCAGTAATTTTATATTTGTCATCAATGAATCTGAAATGACACCCTTCTAGCTGCTGGAGTAGTCTTTACAAATCCTTCCTTCCACTCTCCCCAACCCACCACTGTTGTATGCATTTTTGTATAATTTTTTTTAAGAGGTTGACTTGCTCTTTTTCCTCAGATGTTCATTGTGTTTCACTGTTGCAGTCATTACTGTAGGGTTCTTCCTGCCGGCAGGCAGCCCTCGGTCGGCCAGAATCGCAAAGTCTGGGTCCGACGTCGGCTGTTCAGTGATGCTCCCTGACGTCAGAGTGCCAGAAGTACAAAGCTGCCAGCCGACGCCATGTTCTCCAGTCTTTCTTGCCGTGCAGTGGAAGCAGTTCGCAAGTGCCGGTCAGCTGACTCCTGATATTTTTCCGTGCTTCAGTCCGAAGACCTACTTCTTCTTCTCAAAGCTAAGTACCCAGTTGGGAAAACTTTTTTCTTACTCCAGTCCGATGTCAGAAAAAGTTAATAATTGTATTTCTTGTGGGAAGCAAATACCTCATAAGGATTTCCACTCTTACTGTATTCCTTGTTTAGGCCCTGACCACGACGTAGCTAGTTGTCGGTTTTGTGCTAGATTTAACCAACGTACTATTAAGCGGAGGTACGATTTTGCTTTTCACTACTTTGGCAAGCGATTTAATTATAAAATGTCGTTGGACACTCTTCCGACTACCGGAGTTCAGAAATGACGCAAGGATAAGGACAGGCCTCCGAGGTCCAAATCAGAGGACGGTTTACAAGCAGAGCCAGCTACAGGTTCGGCCGTCAGTGAGGCGCTTTCACAGCCCCTGTCGTCGGCCATTTCAGAACAGATTGCCGAAACGGACTCCCACGACAAGCCAACTAGGCCTTTGAGTACTCCAGCTGCAGGACCTTCGGACAATGCTCCCTCGGATGGGTCCGGAGCTGCTGTGCAGGTACTGGCTTCTGAGGGGGTTTTCCGGCCTACACAGCTTCTGATAAAGGCAAAGCCAAAGACAAAGGCGAAGACTCCTAAATCAAAGACACCAGCCCAGGCCTCTTCTGATCCAGGACCCAAATCTCAGAAACAGCTGCTTAAAATGGCGGAGGACTTGCTAACCATGATTAGGGGTTCACATCCCCCTCCAGACAAAAGGCCAAGGCAAGAATTGGATTATGAATCCTCTGATCAGGCATCTATTTCTTCAGTGTCTTCCTCTAAACAGGAATATACTTTTCCTCCTTATGAGGATTCCGATGCTGAGGAATCCATTCCATCAGCTTCTCCCCCTGAGGATTTTTCTTTTGGGGAAACTTTGCATGACATGAGGGAACATTTTCACTGGGAAGGACAGGAGTACTCTGAGTCTAAGAGAAGGCTTAGGGATTTCCTTCTTCTTCCCCAACATAGACCCCTGGCTATTCCTCCTATTTTGGATATTGTGGATGATGCTTTTTCTGAGGCTAATTTAACTCCTGACTCCTTTCCTCCAGCCCCTGCTAAGCCTGACAGATATTACAGGATCCCTGACTCCCACCAGTTCCTTTACAAAAATCCTGCTGCTGATCCAGAAACCATTTCTCAGGGTCCTAAGGGTGTTAAGGCCGCCTCTGCTAAAAACCCTATTCCGACATATAAGGATTCTAGAGCTTTGGAGAGATGGGGCAAAAAAGTGTACACTTCTGCTACTCTATTAGGGCTTTAAATTGTCAATTTCATATGCTAAAATATCAGCAATTCCTGCTGTCTGTTAGGAAACAAAAGCTAGGTACCATTTCTGCATATGCAGATAATAAGGAATTACACGATTTGCTGCATGCTACTGAGCAAGTGGGGAAGCATGGCTTACACTGTGGTTTTGATGCCTTGGAGGCTTCATGCAGGGCGGCGACCACTGGCACAGTCATTAGAAGGCATGCTTGGTTAAAGGAACAAAACTTACCTGATCAAGTGAAAGCAAAGTTACTGGATGCTCCTGTTCAGCATAATGTTTTGTTTGGCTCTAAGGCTGAAGAGGTGATAAAGAAAATAGAGGATAAGGCAAAATTCATGCAAACGGTTAAGGATTTCTTACAAGTTTAGCCCCCAAGATTTAGCAGAAATTGGCCAACTAAAAATTGGTCCTTTCCCAGCTCGGACAGGCCTCAGAGGGGTAGATGTAGGCGCTCCAGAGGGAGGGCCCAAGCACAGGCCTCTTACAGACCTAGACAGTGGAGTGCTTCCACCTCCAGGGGTGGAGAGGACAGACCTCAATCTTATAGAAAACAGGCTCAATGACTCCCCCTGCATGGCTCCAGGAACTTCTCTCCTGGAAGCCCCTCTAGGAGGAAAACTCTCTCTTTTTCAACAAAATTGGACTTGCATAACCCAAGACAGGTGGGTTCTGGATGTAGTTTCAGGAGGTTACAAATTCCACTTTCATACCTTGCTAAGACCAGACGAATGGCCAGACCTACCAAAACACCAATGGGCAGAGGCATTAAACCAGGTGGGATCCCTCATGGCTATGAGGGCCATAGAACTGGTTCCACAATCAGAGACTGGGCAAGGCTTTTACTCAAGGCTCTTTCTAGTTCCCAGAAAACAAAATTCATGGAGACCCATCCTGGATCTGTCAGTCTTAAGTACTTTCCTGGAGATACCGAAGTTCAAGATGCTTACTGTGCAGCAGCTCCTGCCAATGTTGAGCAAAAATGCATGGATGGTGACATTGGATGTAAAGGAGGCTTACCTACACATCCCTATCAGACAGGAGTGCAGAAAATACCTGAGGTTCAAGGCCGGCTCGAAACATTACCAATTCTTTGCGCTGCCCTTTGGCTTGTCTACTGCGCCCAGGGTCTTCAAGTGCCTGGCACCAGTAGTAGCTTATTGCAGACTCAAGGGAATTCAAATTTACCCTTATCTGGACGACTGCCTTATTCAAGCAGACAGCAAGGATGTCTTACTCCAGTACCTGGAATTTGTTCAAAATCTACTCAAGTACCTGAGATTCACTGTGAACATAAAAAAGTTAAATTTGACACCCACACAACAGATAACTTTTCTGGGTGTTCTTCTAAACACAACATTCCTAACATCCGAAAAACAACTACAGCTGGCTTCAACTTTCAAAACCTTGGCGTTAATGTCTCAGCTAACTGCAAGGAAATTCCTGCAAGCTTTGGTTACATGGCCTCCTGCATCCTTCTCATACCAAATGCAAGACTACATATGAGAAAAATACAATGGTACCTAAAAAGTGTATGGTCCCAGCTTTGCCACAGTCTAGACACACAGATTGCTGTCTTGCCTTGCCTACAAAAGGAATTCCATTGGTGGACCATGGCATGTCTTCACAACAAAGGGAAAGCCTTCAGTCTGCCTCCAGCCAGCCAAGTGTTAACCATGGACGCCTCGGATTACGCATGGGGAGCCCACTTGCAGGGGAAAGGCCTGCAAGGTTTTTGGACAGAGGATCAGAAGCACCTACATATCAATTTAAAAGAGATGTTAGCTGTACAGAATGCCCTCTTGGCTTTCAGGGATCTTCTACAGCCAGGACAACTACTGATACGGACAGACAACACCACAGTTATGTGGTACATAAACAAGCAAGGGGGTTCACACTCCTACCCCCTTTGCAGACTAGCCATAGCTCTATGGAACACAGCTCTCGCTTGCAAAGTGGATCTACAAGCTCAGTTCCTGCCAGGGAAACAAAATATTCTGGCAGACAGCCTGAGCAGGAACCTGTCAGACCCACACGAGTGGATGCTAGACACCCAAATATTCAAGATGATTACAGAAGCCTGGGGCTGCCCGGACATAGATCTATTTGCATCCCCCCTCAACCACCAGTTACAGATTTTTTGCACAAGGACATTTCACAAAGTAGCATGGAAAGTGGATGCTCTCTCATTCAGTTGGAGAAACCTCTCGGGGTATGCCTTTCCTCCACTACCTCTTCTTCCACGGGTGTTATTAAAGATCAAGCAGGACAAACTCAGGATGATTTTACTGGCCCCAAATTGGCCTCATCAATTTTAGTACTCAACACTGATGAATCTATCCCAGGAGCCTCCTTGGATTTTACCTCAGATTCCAAATCTTTTGTCCCAACACCAGGGCCAGGTTCTGCACTCTATCAACACTCTCAGCCTGACAGCCTGGCAAATTCAGGGTCTATGATTAATCCTACCCTTCCCAAACAGGTCATGGATGTCATCTTAGAAGCCAGACGACCTAGCACTAGAAAATCTTATGCAGGTAAATGGAAGAGATTTTGCATCTGGATGCATGCTCAGGATTCGGATCCTCTCATTCCTAACATCCCATTGATTTTACATTACCTGACAGACATGCTACATAAGGGTTTATCCTTCTCCTCCTCCATAAAAATACATGCCTCAGCTATCTCTGCACATTACAGTACAGATCCTCCAATCTTTTCACATCCACTTCTGAAACAATATCTCAGAGGAGCAAAGAATTTAAGGCACCCTAGGACACCACCCACACCTGCCTGGGACCTCAACTATGTTCTGGAAAAACTCACTCTGCCTCCTTTTGAGCCCGCTGCCACATCTGATATTAAGTATTTATCATGGAAGATCGCTATCCTATTGGCTTTGACTTCAGCCAGGAGAGTCTCGGAGTTACAAGCACTCATGGCTGTGGAACCTTGTATTATTTTTCACCAAGACAGGGTGTCTTTAAAGACTAATCCTACTTTCATGCCTAAAGTGGTTTCCAAAGTGGCTTTAAATCAAACTATTCACCTGCCAACTTTTTTCACTAATCCACAAAATAAGGGGGAAAGGATCTTGCATTCCTTGGATGTACACAGGCAACTACGTTTTTACCTGGACAGAACCAAGGATATCAGGAAAACAGAGCAACTGTTTGTTTCTTATGCAACAAATTCCCAAGGCAAACCTATTTCAAAACGGACCATTTCTAAATGGATTGCTCATGGAATCGGATTTTGTTACTCTCATCATGGAAAGCAAATCCCAGGAAAAATTAGGACTCGCTCTACCAGAGCTGCTGCTACTTCAGCTGCCTTTCTCAGGGGAGTATCTACCAAAGATATTTTGGAAGCTGCAACTTGGAGTTCAGTGCATACTTTCTCTAAGCACTATAGTCTCCCTCTTTACTCTAAGTCTAGGGCAGGCTTTGCTTCTGCAGTCTTGCAGGGCTTCTAGCCGCCCCTTCTACTCTATAACCACCACCCTTTACCTCAGCTTTGGGATTCAACCCTACAGTGATGACTGCAACAGTGAAACACGATGAACATAGTACAGTTGTGTACACTTACCATAAATGTAGATGTTCGAGTGTCTTCACTGTTGCAGTCTGGGTTACCCTCCCTCCTGTCCCCTCTTATACTTTCATTAGTGTGGTTTCCTACTTCACCCTTCTTCTAAGGTGTATTTGCTACAGGGTATGGGGTTTGTTGTATGTTACATTTCTGTTTTACTATTAGCCTTCACTTTTGGGCACCTGACATCTGGGGCAAGAAAAACTGGAGAACATGGCGTCGGCTGGCAGCTTTGTACTCCTAGCACTCTGACGTCAGGGAGCATGACTGAACAGCCGACGCCGGACCCAGACTTTGGGATTCTGGCCGACCGAGGACTGCCTACTGGCAGGAAGAACCCTACAATGATGACTGCAACAGTGAAGACACTCGAACATCTACATTTATGGTAAGTGTACACAACTGTACTTTATGCTTGAAACAAGCGCACACAATAGTACTCAACATAGTAATTACCCCTACATTAGTCCACTGCTTGCTTTCATTTCTCAGGACATCTCCTGTCTCACCATAACCCTAGGTGATCTCCTGTTTAACCATGAGCAGTTCAGTTCCTCATTCTTAGTCTGACCTGTACCCCTTCAGTTATCCTACAAGCTGTTTATTGGAGACGTTGTCAGAAAAATTGATAAAGTATAGGTTAACTGTCTACACAGCCTGTGTAGTTCACCCTGAACCAGATCATAAAATTGAATTCTGTTTTACTGACTTTCCTTTATAGCCTTGAGCCCATGTTTGATTGCTGTCCTGGAGGGTGCTCTCCTGTAGAAGAGCTACCAACATTTTTCTTGGGGATTCATTTTATTTCCTTTCCTGACCCTGCTCTTTAGACTAACAGGCCTGTAATTCCACAGATTTGTCTTGTTACACCCCCCCATCCTCTTAAAAGGGGAGGACACTGCTATCCTCCAGTTCTCAGGCAGTTTTTGCATTGGCGAGTGATCTGTTGAAGGTCTGTCATGGAATCTTTCAACACACCGGCCAGATCCCTGAGAACTGAGAGCACGCACCAATCTGGTCCTTGTCCTTTACTTTCTCTGAGGAGAACCAGATGTTCTTCATGCTTCAGTGTTGCAGTACTGACTGGTGGGATTTCCTGCCATGAATGCCCTTAGCTAGCCTGAATACCAGAGAAAACTTTTCTCTCCTCAGGCTGGGTGAAGCTATGATGAACATCAGTACGAGCTGGTATAAAGGGAGCCAGCCTGCGTCATGACATCAGTCTTTGCTTGCCTTTGGAGCCCGAAGTACTGTTCAAGTGCGTTGGTTGGTCTGCACCAAAGAGAAGTCATCAGAAAGATAAGAACCTTGTTGGGGAAATCCTTTCTTTTCCTTTAACTCGTGTCAGATAAAGTAAAATAATTGCCTCCGCTGTGGTAAGCAAATCCCACACAAACTTCACTCCGTTTGTGCTACCTGTTTAGGCCCAGACCAGAACATCCCTAGTTGCCGTTTTTGTTCTCGTTTTAACTCTAGGACTGTTGGGCGTAGGACTGTTTGTTTTTTAGCAAGATCCCTTAAGCAGGAATCTTTTCACTTATGTCCGATTGTGTCTTCTGGTTGTTTTGAATTTGAGCAAACTAAGCGCAAGAAAGATAAAGAAAAGAAACAAAAGCTTAGGACTTCGGATGACAACCATTCTTCACCGTCTGCCACTCCCTGTTGGCTTGTGATTGTTGAAGGTGAGGTGCTTTCACAACCCCCTTCGGTGTGATGCAGCAGGCCTCTCTTGAGACCCATTTGGAGTCCAGCATGCCATTGATCCCATCTTCTTCCTCCTCTCAAGCCCTTGTTTATGGTTCATTGATTGGGTCTAGAAACAGCAAGCTTTGGCTTCCGAGGAGCATTTTTCTACTGATAACACCCAAAGAAAGCCTCGGCCTACACCGGTGTTTTCTCATCATTGTTGAGAGACAAGTGGCAGGTTATTGGACGCTCCTGGGCTCAAGGCCAAAGCCATCCCAAAGAAAGGTACTATGGCAGAGCCTTCTCCTAGTCCTACTTGGCTCCCTTTTACAGGGAATCCAACAGGTTTTGATAATACTAGATGAGGACCGGATTTGTACTGTTGGGTCAAGACAGGCCACAGGGGATGCCCCACTAGGGAAAAGGGATGCTCCTTCTGAAGCTATCCCACTGGGATGGGTCTGATTCAGAGGTTTTCACCTTTGGAGGGACCCTCCATGCTATGAGAAAGCATTTTCAGTGGGAGGCAGAGGATTGTCCCCAATCCAAGAAGAGTGTTAGAGAGTTCAGAACACAAACCACTGGCTCTTCCACCCATTTTAGAGGTGGTGGAAGATGTTTACCACTTTTGAACCTACAACTAATGCTCTCCTCAAGTTTCTTATGACTTCAGCCAGGAGGGTATCTGAGTTACAGGCCCTCATGGCAGTGGAACCTTTTATCTTCCACCAAGACAGGGTTTCCCTCAGGACTAACCAATTCATGCCCAAGGTGGTCACTGATACTTTGCTAAACCAAGCCATTCATCTGCCTGCATTTTTCCCCAACCCTCAGAACAAAGGGAAAATAATACTTCATTCCTTGGATGTGCACAGGCAGTTCCATTTTTACCTGACAGAACATTGAGAAAATCTGACCAGCTGTTTATTACCTTTGCCCCTGGATTTGAGAGGAAACCAACTTCTTAACAGACTCTCTAAATGGATTTCCACTACATTTCTTTCTGTTGCAGCCGTCATGGCAAAAGGCCCCTGAAATGATTAGGTCACACACTACTAGGTACACAGCTACCTCTGCAGCTTTTCTGAAGGGGGTTCCTACTAAGGACATGTTGGAAGCAGCCACCTGGTCATATGTACATTATTTCACAAAGCACTACCACTTAGTAGCCTTTTCTAAGCCTAGAGCAGAATTTTCCACTTCCATCTTGCAGGGCATCCTTTCCTCCCCATAATCTCCTTCCTTCCTCAGTTCAGCTTTAGAAATCTTTCCACAAGTGAGGACTGCAGTAGTGAAAAATGAAGAATGTAGTACACTGCTGCAGTCTTCTTTTCCTCTCTCCTGCCCCCTTAGTCTACTAGGTAGCCTACTAATAACCAATAAATCGAGCCAAGGGGCACACCTTTGGCTACCCTGCTGTTAGGATCCTCTTTCTTGGTTCCCTGTTGTTCATTTAGGGCTCCTTCTGATAGAGGACAAGAAAATATTGAGATCATGATGCAGGCTGGCTGTCTTTTTATACCAGAGTTTACTGACGTTAGTCAGGGCATTTGCCAGCCTAAGTTTTCTCTGTTCAGTGCTGGTCCTCCTACTGTTTGGTATATACTTCTCAGAAGTTCAGACCAAAGCTAAGGGACTGTGGCTGACTGTTTGCGGAGGACTGCAAACTGGGTGCAGTTATTGAATCCCCAAATGGTATCTGTATACTTCACTAGGGCCTTATGCAGACCAACGACTGGTGTTTTCAAACTAAACAAAGACATGTATTTTTACCGAAGGGAATGATGATAATGTCCCATCACACTATCAGATTAACAGCAATATCGTATGTTCCTATGAAATGGTAAGGGATCTGGGATCACAAGTAGACTGCGACCTTATCTTTGACCACCGTGTGACTACTGTAGTAACTAAGGCTTTCTACGTAGCACACTTAATTACCAAAGGCATTGCCTCTGGACCAAAGGAGGTTATAACCCCTCTGTACTAGTCACTAATCAGGCCCATAACTGAGTATAATGTTTCCTTTTTGACATGTACTGTACAAAGCACCTGCAGCAATTGGAGAGACCTCAGAGGTTTCTAACAAAGCTCATCAAGGTACTCCAGCAAGTTTCTTACACAGACTGACTAAAGTGCCTGTCATTATACTCAGTATCATATAGACTTCTTAGGAGAGACTTGTGCCTGGAGTACAGAGCAATCTCCATCCCAGACCTAATGAATTTGATGCACATCCATAAATCAAATAGGACTAAAGCCCACCCGTTCCAGGAACCGAAATATGGCCTGTGACTTCAATGAGACGTGCTGGAGGGACAGATTGTCTTCCAGCGACTGCTGCATATTTGGAATAAACTGCCAGTTCATGTGAAGCAGAGCACCTCTATGACACTGTTCAAAAGGAACCTGGACAAGTGGATGGTGCACCGTAAATTCTTAGCAGGGATGGTGCTCACAATCCTCCTGGACATTGTCAGTCATTACTAAATAAAATTCTGGGTATTGACTAGAGTATCATTGGAATTACACTCTGATGAAACGTCTAGAATTGAAATGACATCCGGGTTGATAGTCTAGTAACCTCCTATGGTAGTTGGGCTGGCCATGGACTTTCATGGCAGGAAATCCCACAAGTCAGGACTACAACAGTGAATACACTTGAACGTCTACTTTTATGGTAAGCGTACACAACTGTACTTTGTCACTACCACCCTCATTTCTATCTTGCTGTCTGCTTACTACTATCCCCATTCTGCATACTTCATTTCAAGCATGTTATGCCTTCTCTTAACTTTCCTTTGTGAACAGTGAAACAGTGTTCATTCACTACTTGTCTCTCATAATTTTCTATGATATCCCTTCCATCTGGCGAGTCTGTCCATCCCTGCCTTCCTCATTTCTGCTGCACACCCTATAAACCCTTATCTTTAGATTCCTTCCTGATCACTTCTGCCAGTTTTCTTACAGTTTACTCCTTTACTGTCCTCCATCTCCCATCCCCTTCCAGTCCACCACCTTTGTGCCCTGTCTTCTGATCTAATCGTTAGCTTCACATTTCTGTGTAGCCACACTGGTTTCTGTTTTTGCTCTTTCTGAAACCCTTGTCCAGAGAGTTGCATATATTCTGACCCATTCTTGCAGTTTAATCACTTAATTTGCTCCCAGTCTCCTAACTGATCTTTGGTCCACTTCCCTATCTCGAGTCCACTTTCCTAAAAATCCCACACCACTGCCAGTCTGGATGTCATCTTTGTGAAGTAGTAGTCCTTTGTTCTTAGGACTGGTGGTTTATGCTTTGCTCCATTTCTTTTTGTTTTTCCATTGTAGTCTTAAGCCTGCTCTTTAAGATGTAAAAACGTTGTAGTTTATACTGCAGCATTCAAAAATTTGTTGAGGCTGTATGACCTTGATTGTCTTGTCATACTGTCGATTGTGGAAGGCTGTTTAAGAAACTGGAGAGAGAGATCTAGACTGTTCGACAACTGATCATGTTATTAAAGAGACTGTGTAGTTGAATTCACTGAAATGTTTATTGAGGTGAATAAAGAACTGATTTGTGATGTAAAAGCTTGTGACATGCTTAGTGCAAACTAAGGATAATTTAAATCATTGTTAAGTAATGCATGGTACCTATCAGAATATATAGAAAATAGTATGCTTTACTAGAAAAAAAGGGAATGTGGTATACAAGTATGTATGCTATTGACTTAATGGTCTCTTATGGCAACCGTTTGGATAGTTAACCTGAACAGTGTTCTGTCAATATGCTGCTGTCATGTGGAAGTAGCATAGCATTTGAAACACTTATTTCTAGAAGGCATGTACATTGCCTCTGTTTGAGTGATTTAGTGAACAGCAGTGTTACATTTGGCAAACTAGCAAATTTGTTACATGCTCAAGATGAACTGCTTAGGGGCACATGCTGTAAACTTAACCCAGGCACTACATTTCTCAGAGATATCAAGGCTGCAAATTTGTACAAATTGTTACTGATCAGAGCTCATGAATTTTTTAGTGAAAAAGAATTGAGGGCACAGTGAACTTGGTTACGTCAGCACCAGAGCTGAATGGCGATCTTACAGCTCACATAAGCTCTTCATGGAGTTGCCTGGAATGCATGCCACATGTATTTTTCTTTTTGTGCGATGCATGTTATATGATAATTACTAACTCTGAGTATATGCATAGCTGGCAGGACGTTGCTGACCTGCTCCAGAAATTTTGGGCCTGTAAACATATCAGTGTGTTTTAATGACAGGCTTCCTCCTTTAGTTTGGAATTATTGAATAAACATGCAACCTTGAACAAAGATGATGGCCACCTGGCTGTCAGAACTGGCACAGTTGTCCTGTACTGGTTGGAAAGTTGATAGTGTACAATTGCCATATGAAATTAGGATTTGAGTGCCCTCTGCAGATGTCCTATTATGGGCAGCAGGGAGTGTGGAATCAAGTGCTATCTTCTTGACTAGGTTAAGCTTTACTGAAAACACATCACTTAATCTGTTGAAATGATTTTGCCTGCTGCAGTGGCCCTTCTACTGTATAGCAGATGACAGGTCTTCTGTTTATGAACTGACATCTGCATATTGATTACTTTTCCCATATTTAGTACCTTGTGTAATGCAGTGGAATTTTAAGGATTAAAATATTGCAGTGTATATTCAGTGAAATTATTTTCTCCTTGAGAGAATTTCTTGCTGCAGTCGCACGATTACATACCCATTGTATTTGTCTGCATTTGTAATTTAAAAAAAATCTGTTTACCTTGTTGCAAAAAAGCTTAATATATCTCAACATGTGCAACCTGGTAATTTTTCTGCCCACCTGCTGTAATTGCTTTAGTCTGATGTTAATCTTCATTCCTTAGTGATGGGGAGTGTCTGTTCCATCCTTGGAACCGAGTTGGTCTTGTAACAAGCTCGTGCCAAAAAACTCTCGAGCTAAGCTTTACCAGTGGCACCCTCTCCCTCTTACCTCAAATCTCGTTTGCCGCATAGATATCAAGACGTGTCAAGCCAGCTGTCAGCTAAGTACTATAAATATTTATCATTCTAAAACTTTTTCCACAGATTTTCTCTCTCTTACTTTGGTAATTCCCTTCTCTCATTAGTTGCTAAACTTTTACCCCCCTATTGGGTGATTTTTCTTACTTTCTTTACCAACTTGGTAATCTCAGGTGCCATCGTTGGTACAGGCATTCCCTCTCTCTACCTTCTTTCCCCTAACCTCTTGAGGTTTCAAGCAGTGTGACCAATGTGGTTGCAAAATGCCTAATTCGGACAGTCATTTATCTTGTGTCTACTCTCTGGATGTTCCGCACCTCTCTGTTTAACCACCATGTGACATTTGTAAAGGGTTCAGTTCTCGTACCCTTAACGAGAGAAAGAACAAACTGATTCTAAAAGGCCTTTTTAAACCCTCCTTTTTCAGAGAATACTTCTGGGTCAGAGGGCTCATCCCCTCCTAAGAAACAAAGTAAGAAAGAAAGTTAATTCCGTTCCTTCTTCGCCTCATTCTGGTGACAAAAAGTCTAAACAAAAATACTTAAATTGGCATGAACGACTTCGACTCCGGGGCCTCAACCGCCCTTCACGGTGCCGTCTTCTGTTCCAAGACCTCGATCATCCACTTTGGTGCCATCTTCAGTGACACTGCCTCCTGCACCAGTCACGGTACCAATAATGTCCACTGCACCGACCATGGCTTTAACTAGTGTTTCAGCCACATCCTATTCTACACCAACAATAGTACATCCAACACCGGTCACCTCCCCCCTCCCTATACATCCTACTGGTCTTGAGACCACTGTGCCGATAGGATAAGATGTACCTTGGACCCAATACTCCCCTACAGCAGATCCATTCTTTGGGCAACAATATAGCCCTTTCTTGGAACAGCCTGCTTCTCTGTCGGGGATATCAAACGGATCCTCCAGGAACCACTCTGAATTGGACATGGTGCGACTTGTGGATCAGCTGCTGATGGCCAGAGAGATTTCAACACCTTCCAGAACTCTCCACCAAACCGGAGTTGGGAGTTTTCCTCCACGGACTCCTGTATATTCTCCATTGATGAGCTTGCAGGTGTCGAAGCACCCGGCTTCACTTTTGGTTCCACTGGTGGATCTCACCATGGTTCCAGAGCCGACCCCTTTGGTCATTGACTCAATAGGAGCTGAGCCATCCTTGGGGTCATGACTGGGCGCCATCTACTACAGTTCTGGGAGTCTTGGCAGTACCAAGTCCTCTTGGGGCTCCTTCCTTGGGAGTGGGTTCATCGGAGTAGGGTGTGACCCCGGTTCCGAGGTTGTCCTCTTCTGTTTCGGGCTCCCGTCCCTCTTCAGGCGGGCCAACTTTCCAAGCGACGGAGAGGGCCCGTGCCTCTGTAGGCAAATAGTTGGCATCTGAATATCATATATGTCCTCCCTCTGAACCACAGCTGAGACAGTCCACCATATCGGGACATCTAGCACAAGAGCCTCAAGATACCCTAACGCAGGGAGCCCTCTCTTAGGAGTCCTCATCAGAAGCCCCCACTGAAGAAGTACCACGTAAGAGATCGTGCAAGAGGAAGCACGTGGACTGCCCTGAGAAGTCCCTCATCGAAGATGCAGACTACGATGAAGGGAGGGATCCCCACAGTCGCACCCTGAGGATGTCTCCTTCAGAGACGTACTGGAAATTTTAAAACAGCAGGGAGACTGGAAGCCCACCAACCTCTCCTCTGAAGAGTCCCTATTTTTGCAGGCTTTTCATGCTCAACCCTGTACTTCTTGGGTGACCTCGCCTGCAGACAAACTAGTCCAACTCATTGTGCAGTGCACCTGGAAGAGTCCTTGTATGGTTGAACCAATCCCCCGGAGACCAGACAAAATTTTGTTCCCGCCGGAAGAAAGTCCATACTGATCCAAAGGCCTACCAGTAGACACTCTGGTGGTGGCCATGAGTCTTGGGTGATGGACAGGTTAGGGAAGCGAGTGTTTCCTCATCGACCTTCACCATTTGGTCCTTGAATTACTTGGCACCTTTACCAGGATTCAGAGAGACCTAATCTCGGAACTCTCGGGAACCTTAGCAGGAGCAGTTTCTGATGAGGTGCGTGCCAAGTTGTCTCACAGCTTGTCACCATGGAATCTATATCCAACTTGTCTGTGCGGTTAATCTCTCACACTACTGAAGGGGTGGCTAGAGCTGTGGGTCCAGGCGTTGTCATGAGACGTCATGCCTGGATGCACCTTTGTCAATTGCGGACCCTTTTAAGTCTTCCTTTCTTAATGCTCCAGTGGAAGTTTATTCCCTTTTTGGCCCGAAAGTGAAAGAAACATTAGCCAGGTGTGAAAAGGATGGCAAGATCCTGTCTGCCGAGGGCGTATGTTTTTCCACCCCCAACGATCCTACTCTAGGAATCAGAGGAGTGGAAAGATGTGACACAAGAAATCCCAGGGTCCTTTTGCGACACACATGATGAGTTTACCCCCCCCCCCCCCAGGGAAGAGGAGGTAACTCATCGGGAAGATGCCCCTGTAGAGTCAGAGGGGGTCTGCGTAACCAGATTTTCTCTGGACAGCCCTGCCAGTGCTCCTGAAAAGCGGCCCGATTGCTTTCAAGCAGTCGAGGGACATTTTTCTCTGCACCATCCTGCCTGGCAATCGATAACCACAGATTCTTGGGTGCAGAATATCATTGTCAGAGGTTATTGCATACCCGTCAGTATTTACCCAAAACCACTAAGACAAATTCCCGATCTTCCACCCAGTGAAAGGGAAGCAGCAGCTCAAGAAATAAGAAAGCTGTCTCAAAAAAGAGTCATCTAAGCAGACCCACCAGACCAAATAGGATCCGGATTTTACTCAAGGTCTTTTTTTAGTGCCAAAAAAGACAGGGGACTGGAGACCAATTTTGGATCTCAGCATTCTGAAAAAATTTGTCAACCAAACAAAATTCCGGATGGTCACGGTTCAGTCTATCCTACCCTTTTTAGAGAAAGACGATTGGATGTGTTCACTAGATCTTCAGGATCACGGCTGGCCTCTGGTATAGGCGAACTAGGTGACCGCCTAGGGCACTGTACAGGACCACCTCGTAAAGGGCGCAGTTTGTGTTTATTTTAATTAATTTACTGTTCTTGTTATGCGAACGCATAATAAGAAAGTAAATTAATTAAAATAAATAAACCATAGGGTGTCGGAATCATAGGGAGAGGAGGGGGAAACTAGTGCCCCTCCCACTTTTATACCTGCAGGTTGGCCAGGACTTTAAGAATTAACAAAAAAACCCCAAAACTTTACTCCATAGTAGTGGTCGGTAGTGCAGTCTTCTCCTTTTAAGGAGGAACATGCATGCATCACATCCACGCACGCCACCGTGGATGTAAACACGTTCTACAGTTACATGCGGATATTAAACAAACAGAAGAGTTAACGCCATGTGTACGCGTGTGGCTATTTAGATTAAAAAGTAGGTAAGTGTATGTGTGCCTGTGTAGTTTACACTGGGCTTCGTGTGCGAGAGAGTGTGTGTGTGTTTGGAAATAGCAGCTGTTAATAAGGTTTGTCTGAAAGGATAGTACCTTATGATCAGGTTGTATAAACTTTCCAGATGTAGCAGGGACTATAGACTCTGGGAACCCCACTTTCTGGGAAGAATGGATATGCAATTTTTGCCTCAAAAAGTTACTTGTATATCTTAAGCAGGGTCTGTTTGCAGTGAATTCTAATGACTTTTACTCCTAGGTTTTAGATGAGTAAAGAAAGGTAACACTGTAGAAGACTGCTTAAAGTACATAATCACCATATAGTTTTCTCACTGAGATGCAGAACAGCTTTGTACTGCTCTGTGCATTGATTATGATGTAAGCAGTTAACAGGGTGATATAGATGAAAGTTTTACTAAAAGAAATCAGGATAAAAATGTTGAATTACATCTGCTACTATTGTTTTTCTTTAAGATTTGGATAGGGTTTAGCTTATAAAATTGCTTATTTTTCAGCTATTTCACTGAAGAATCTTGTCAAACTAAATTTCCCTACAACGCTTAGCTAAAAGAAATATGTGAATAAATTATGTCTTCTGCTGTTTTAAGATTTGGATAAGATTTAGCTTATAAAATAATTGCTTTTTCTGTTGCCTGTTTCACTGAAGACTCATGTCAAACTAAGCATTCCTGCTCTCATTTAGGCCCTGAAGTTTCTTAATGAGCTGTCATCTTATGTTGCTGATGTTTGTCTTTTCGGCTTTTCCCGGTTAGGGGTCGCCACAGCGGAACTCCAGTCCGCTAATAATTGGCAGATTTTTATGGTGCTGAGTTGCCAGCCCAGCGCTCAACCTTCAGCGAAGGCACGCCCATTCACGCAAGTCTTTTGGAGGCCACTCGACCGGGGGAAGGACATACAGACTCCACACAGAAGGCACTCCAGCCAAGAATCGAACAGGAGAAGCTCTTGCTATGAGGCAACAAAGCTAACGCTGCACTACCGTAGATTCTCGCCAATAATGTCCCCTAATAGGTATGTTTCTTATACGAGCAGTCATATCAACTTGTCCTAGGCTTATATCTTAGAACCATTCCAGTCAGACAAAGGGCAACTTAAAACCTGCCCACACTACAGTAGTTCTGTTCCTGCTAAATTCTGAAGACTGCAGTTGTTTTCCTTGAATGTATTACATATCCAAGGAATATGCCTAGTTAGATGTTGTGAATCACTCATCTAGGCCTGAGGTCCATTGGTCGGAGAGGGGGTAAGCTCCCATAGGGAGGTACAGAGGGGATTGAAGAACCCAACAAAATGGTTTAATGGCAATGCAGGTAGAATCAGGATTCTCAATATTTCTGTTATAATCATCCTTACTTGTTAATGTCTCAGGGCTTTTAGGTGTTGGTCTCTCACTTCTAAAGAAGAGCTGCTACAAACATGTCTTCATACATAGTAGCATGCATAGTGTTTGTTCTGCTACATAAACAAGTATAGGCTCTAATGGGAAACTCAGATTGCTAGAATTATTATCTACTGTGACACTCCATAACCTTAACAAAATGAAATCTGCAATAAAAGTAAGATTATTATCCATTGTAGCTGCCACTACTAAACCGGCTAAGTAAGATGCATGGTCTAAACATGATCCTCTGGGAACTGGATAATATTTAGGGACTAAATGCGAACAGTGGATAAATAGTTAAGTTTCTACTTGTGGAATATTTCCAGAGAGGATCTTACAAAACCTGTTCATGTTCCTGTTTCATCCTACCTTTACTACACTAATGCCGTTTACCTGGGACTTCCTGATTCTGAAACTGATCTCTTAAAGCTAGCAGAAAAACTCTGTTACCAGGCTATTTACTGTTGCACCCAGGTGCCATCATATTACATGTGTGCTGTGAAGTCTGCTGTAGCTTCCTGTTTGCTATTATATCATCTTTAAAACCTTGATGCAGCTATAGCTGTCCATAAATGATTAGGGTCCTCTTTATCTGAGGGATTTAAAGTGCTATATTACTCTCACTGTGCATTTCAGTCCTACCCCCCCCTCCCCAAGAAGCTGCTGGCACTTTTACAAGGGCATTTGGAAATGTGGAGATCACTCTTTTTTGCTTACCGAGACCTGCATCTGTGGATCTGATATTGGAAGCTGGTTGAGAGGTATGGAGAAATTTCAACATGTTTTATATGTTAGGTGGGAGGAGAAGATTATGAACTCCATGCAGGTAGCAGAAATGTATGGCAGCATTTTGTTAATTTCTCTTAAGAGTAAACATTAGTCTTTCTTCATGGGTTGCTGCAGGTGAAAAAATGGCTGTGGTTTAAGATTTCCTTTTTTGATGAATCTTGCAGTGAGTGGGGCATTGTATTATTGAAGATCAGAGCTCTCAACCTATTTGCCTCCCACACACACACTTTACCCCTCTCCACAGCTATCACTTGATTCTTACAGCTAACACCCCTGGTCAATTTCCTTCTCCCCAAAGCCCATGTATCCATTGACAGAGTGCTTGAGACATAGATCTCCATTGCCATAATGTTGTATAGTTCCCAGATTTTGCCTCACATTTTTTGTCTTGTCCATCTAAAATAGTCGATCTGATAAATCACTGCGGTGAAATGTCAGCCAATAATGAATTTGATTTTCAGCCTTCATTTCCTTCAGAAAATGCATGCTAAGACAAATGCTGTTATTCTAGCAACTTTCTAAGTCTATAAGAGCAATATTTATAATCTGTCCCTGTTTGGGGGCCTTTGACCCCCCCCATTATTTTAGGCTTCGTTCAGATTTCTTGTGTTAAGTGGTTGAGAGTTATGGAGGCATGGTATATAATGTCCTAGTTGCCGATTTATTTGTTGCATTTTAAGAGGGGATAGGGGTTCTTTATTCCTTAGTGTGCCGTCCTTTGTTTAAGATGCCTAGTTAATATAAACGTGTCTGATCTTCGTGTTTCACTGTTGCAGTCATTTCATTTGGGTTATCTGCTTGCAGTAGCTCTCAGTCGGCCTGATTATCAAAGTCTTGGGTCCTGCATCGGTTGCTGTCTCATCTTCCATGACGTCAGGTAGTCAGGGGTATAAAGCATGCAGCCGACGCCACTACATCAGTCTTTCTTGCCATCCGGTGTCCGAAGCAGTTCACAAGTGCCAGTCAGCCGACTCCAGAAATTTTTGTTTTCGAGTTTCAGAACCGAAGTCTTCAACTAAAGCCAAGTACCCCATTGGGGAAACTTTTTCTTGCTCTAAATCGATGTCAGTAAAAGTCAATAATTGTATTTCTTGTGGAAAGCAAACACATCATAAAGATTTTCATTTGCACTGTATTCCTTGCCTAGGCCCTGACCATGATGCTCCTCCCTGTCGGTTTTGTGCCTTATTTAAACAACGAACTATTAGTTGTCAGTATATTTACACTTCTAAATATTTTGGTACTCTGTTCAATTATCCAGAAATGGCTTTGGTAAGCCACCCGACTACCAACATTCCAAAAAAATGCAGAGATAAAGACAGAGACAAGCCGCCTAGGTCCAAAGCTGCCAACGACGCTTCTCCTAAGCTAGTCGCCAGTTCGCCGGTACTCAGTGAGGTGTTTTCGTAGCCCCTGATACCCGCTACTTCAGATTCGCAGGCCTCTACTGAGACCCATTCGGAGTCCAGTATGCTGTGAGATGCTTCAACTGTGGAACCTGTGGATGTCTCTACCTTAGATGAGTCCGGAGCCACTTTGCGGGCACCGGCTTCTGAGGGTGTATTCAGGCCTACTGACTTGCATATTAAACCGATGCCATCATCGTCTTCAAGGCCTAAAACTCAATTCATGCCTGGAATACCAATGCCCAGACCGCATGGTCAGGCCTCTGTGCCTAAAAAACAAATGATAAGAATGGCTGAAGACCTTATTACTTTAATCAGGGGAAGCCAACCTTCCCCCTCTAAGAGACCTAGGACTGAATTAGGTTACGATTCTTCTGATCAGGATTCTGAAATTTCTGTTTCTTCTGATGACCAGGATTTACCCTTATCTACGTATGAGAATTCTGATGCAGAGGACTCTATTCCCTCTGGTTCCCCTCCAGAGGATTTCTCTTTTGGTGAAACCTTGCATACTCTTAGGAAGTATTTTCGCTGGAAAGCCAGAGGCTTGGGGATTTCTTACTCCTGCCCCAACACAGGCCTTTAGCTATCCCCCCTGTACTGGACATTGTTGATGATGCCTTTACGGAGTCTAGCTTGGCCCCTGACTCCTTACCTCCTGCTCCCAGAAAAACAGATAGATATTACAAGGTTCTTGACTCTCACAAGTTCCTCTTTAAAAATCCTACTGCGGATCCTGAGACCATTTCACAGGGACCCAAGGGCATAAAGTATACTACTGCCAAAACTTTTACCCCGTCTGATCAAGATTCCAGGGCGCTGGATAGATTGGGTAAGAAGGTATACACTTCTGCAGCCTTGGCCATTAGGGCCTTAAATTGCCAGTTTCACATGTTAAAGTATCAGCAGCATGTTATTGGATTGCTTAAACAGAAAATTATGTTGATTCCTGACTCTGCTGAAAATAAGCATCAACAGGATTTAATGTATTCTGCTGAACAAGTTGGAAGACATACTTTGCAATGTGGTTTTGATTCACTAGAGGCATCTTGCAGGGCTGCTGTTACTGGGTCTGTACTTAGAAGGCATGCTTGGCTTAAGGAGCAATCTTTGCCAGATCATGTTAAAGCTAAATTGTTGGCTGCTTCCTTAAACCAGGACCGCCTGTTAGGCAACAAAGCAGTAGTAGTACTTAAATATCTAAGAAAGTCTGAGCAACTACTGGTAGCCTTTAATGGATAAGCCACTGCATTCGTTTCTGCTATTTGCACCATGGTAAACCTGTGCTCAAGGGGATCAGATCACATTCCACCAGGGCTGCCTCTACTTCAGCAGCTTTTCTCAGAGAGGTCCCAACCAAAGACATTCTAGAGGCTGCTACTTGGAGCTCTGTTCATACCTTCACAAAGCAATATCATTTACCTCTCTTCTCCAAATCCAGGGCAGGCTTTGCCACTGGAGTCCTGCAGGGCCTTATAGCCGCTCCTAATGCTGTTTAGTTCCATTTAGTTCCATCCTCCCATCCATAGCTTTGGGATCCTACCCAAATGTAATGACTGCAACAGTGAAACACGAAGAACATAGTACAGTTGTGTACACTTACCATAAATGTAGATGTTCGAGTGTGTTCACTGTTGCAGTCCGGGTTACCACCATCCCCCTTCTATACCTTTTCTTTCCTTCACTATACACAAAAGCCTTTGTGGTGTATTTGCTTTTAGTTGAAAGTAAAGTTTGTTTCTAAAAGTGCATTTATATATTTATGGTTTATTCATATATATATATATATTTTTGCTCCCCATTTGGGGGGCACCTGACATCTGGGGTAAGAAAAACTGAATAAAATGATGTCGGCTGCATGTTTTATACCCCTGACGACCTGACGTCATGGAAGAGGAGACGGCAACCAATGCAGGACCCAAGACTTCGTTATTCAGGCCGACTGAGGGCAACCTGCCAGCAGATTACCCAAATGTAATGACTGCAACAGTGAATACACTCTAACATCTACATTTATGGTAAGTGTACACAACTGTACTGTCTTGCAGGGCCTTATAGCTGGTCCTTATGCTGTCTAAATTCCTCCTCCCTTCCTTAGCTTTGGGAATCTACCCAAATGTGATGACTGCAACAGTGAAACATGAAGAACATAGTACAGTTGTGTACACTTACCATAAATGTAGATGTTAGAGTGTATTCACTGCTGCAGTCCTGGTTATCCTCCCTCCAGCCCCCTGATTTCTTATGGCTATACCTCTATTCCTTTTTTTACTGTGCTTAAAAGCTTTTTGGGTGTATTTGCTTTTTTGTTGGAGGTATAACCTATATATTTAATTGCTTCCCATTATGGGGGCACCCGACATCTGGGGCACGAAAAACTGATGTAATGGTGTTGGCTGCATGCTTTTTACCCCTGACTACCTGACGTTATGGAAGATGAGACAGCAACCGATGCAGGACCCAAGACTTTGATAATCAGGCCAACTAAGGGCTACTGCAAGCAGATAACACAAATGTGATGACTGCAACAGTGAATACACTCGAACATCTACATTTAAGGTAAGTGTACACAACTGTACTTTTCTCAGTCATTCTCTATTGCAATATTATCAGTGTTCCATTTTTGTCTTTAATGCAACGTAGGCAATTAATTCTTCAAGGGCAGCAAGCACTGAATTTGTAGATGGAACAGTGGAATGTAAAATTCTTTGCCAGTAAATATCATCCATTAGTTACAAATCTCGTTAATGTAGAATTATTCAGATGATGTTTACTTCTGCAGAGATTGTGCTTATTAACTGATACTGTTTGAGGGGCCTTTTATGGTTAAAATGTTCTGAAACGGGCATGTTTGTCATTATTGGGTCATACATTTTGTTTCATTACTTACTAGAAAATTTAACACACTGTAACAAATGTAAATATTTTCAGTGTGCAACTAGACGCTGTCCGGTTCGATTCTCAGCTAGTGCGTCTTCTGCGTGGAGACGTGCGTGAATGGGCGTACCTTCGTTGAAGGTTGTGCGTCAGGGCTGGTAACCCGGCACGTAAAAATCAACTGCCAATCGTTAGTAGACCGGAGTTCCGCTGTGGCGACTCCTAGCCTGGAAAAGCCGAAAGATACAACAACTAGCTGTTTTTTGTTTATCAAATGGCACACTGTGTTGTAGAATGTGAAAGCAGTGTTAGTAACATAATTGCCTTTGATGCAGAAGGCTGTGGATTCCACTCCCACACCATGTAGATGGAGTGCTGATATGCAGTGCCTATATGATTGTTGATTATTTGGTGCATTATAAGGGGGGATAGGGGTTCCACACTCCTGAATATGGCATTTTGTATGAGATACCTAGTGACTGTGAACTTGTTAGTCATTTCCTATTGCAATATTACCAACTTACCAATTTTTTAATGTAATATAGGCAATTAATTTTTCAAGGGCAGCAGGCACTGAATTTGTAGATAACATTGATATGTAAAGTTGTTTGCCAGTAGCAACCTCTTCATTAGTTACAGATTTCGTTAATGTGGAATTCAGATGATTTTAGTTCTGCAGAGATTGTGCGTGTGGAGTAGTATTGCTGGATTGTAATGACAGAAATCTTGAGTAGCCCTCTATTGTTGAAATTTTCTGAAATGGGTAGTGTTTGGTTCATAAATTGTTTCATTGTTTATTAAAAGAATGTTTAAAACATATTCTAACAAGTGGTGCTGTATTATATAAGGAATATAATACAAGGAATATAATTTGATACAATCGGGAAAGTGAATTAAAGAATAAATACATGGTATGCATGGCCCTAAAAAAGTGTGCACAAGAAGTCTTGTTTTGAAAACGGCCCAAAGGTAGACTTAATTCTCCACCAACCAGTTGCATTTCTATAAATGTGGGTTTTCATGCTGTTTCAATGAATGTGAGTTTTGCCATTTCAGTGAATGAGTTTCAAGGGCAGACAAGTTTACTGCTCATGCTAAGTCTGTTTTCATTGTGAGACTGTAGCATTTGTTTAGCAGATGGCTATCTGTGTTTGTGCTATTTTATTTCAATATCTGTAATCATTGTAGACGCAAATACGCATGGTAACTGGTGAGATAACCAAATAATGGAACATTGGAATGTCTGAGGAGGGGGCTGCTGCTGGTGGTTGCTGCAGGAGGGGCTGCTCTGGGGTGGCGGTCTATTACCCTTCCTAGAACCCTATTTGACCATGATCTGGCTCTGGTATTTCAAGTATAAAATACATATGCAAAGGTAGTTGCAGTTTTAACTACATTACAAGGTATCTTTTTCTTCCTCTGCATTTAAATAATTTAAGGAAATGACTGGAGTGGCTTTCTTGGGGAATGACCCAGTGGGTGTGGCTCAAATAGGGGTGTTTCAAGAGTGTGGTATAGGTGGGGGCTTAAGGGACGCCGGAGCACTACTTCGCTTAGGGTGCCATTTCGGCTAAGGCTGGCTCTGTTCAGGATGCATATTACCACATGTAAATTAACAAACGCTCCAGACGATTTCTTTGCTTCCGGCTGGGAGCCAGTCATTACCAATTCCGGGTGCTGCCCTTTGGACTCTCGAGCTCCCAGAGTGTTCACCAAATGCATGGCAGTGGTAACAGCTCACTTGAGACTCCCAAGGATTCCAGGTGTTTCCGTACTTTGATTGGCTCCTTACTGCCCCCACCAAGCGTCTGCTGGTTACAGACTTAAACTATACTCTACACTCTAAAACTAAAACTAGCAAAATACCTAGAAATCTCTAAACTGGGTGAAATGCAAGTTGACTCCTTCTCAAACCTTGGAATTTATAGGAGCAACTTTCCATATCCAATCTTGCCTAGTCTCCCTTCCAGATCACAGATTAGAAAGACTGAGGTCCCAACTCCTGGTGATACTCTCTCAGGACAAAGTTCCAGCTCGGGCTGCCCTTCAGCTTCTAGGATCAATGGCAGCATCAGTTACAATAGTTCCCCTGATAAGACTACACGAGACATCTTCAGTGTCTCCTAAACAACACAGTGGTCCTCTTCACATCATCCTATGTCTTTTCAGATCTGCATAACAAACAGATGCAAACAAGATTTAACTTGGTGGATGAAGCCAGAAAAAGACCTACGGAGTCGCCCTTTTTCACCCCATCTCAGCCCAACGTCATAGTGACCACGGATGCTTCCCTGATAGATTGGGGGGGCACTTCCAGGGAAAGACTGTCCAAGACACTTGGTCACTCATGGAGGCCAACCTGCATATCCATGTTCTAGAACTGAGGGCAGTGCTTCTAGCATTGCAAGCAATCCAATCTGTCCTCCTGTCGGGGATAATTGCTGCCCAGTCTGACAACATGTCAGTAGTCTGGTACATCAACAAACAAGGGGGAGCCAAGAGCTACCTGTTCTCTCTAGAGGCCATGAGATTTTGGCAAAGGGCGACCGCTTCCAACTGCTTTCTGATAGCAACGCACATTCCCAAGAATTCAAGTGTGATTGCAGACAAACTGAGCAGATGTTTCCTCCTGCCAGTGGTCACGAGTAGTCTCTCAATTCAGCCATAGTGGCGAAGATCTTCAGACACTGGGGCCAGCCTTGCTGCGACCTGTTCGCCTTTCCAGCAAATCGCAAATGCAGCAGCTACTTTGCCCTAACTCCCCTACAGGGGTGAGTACCCGAAGGATGCTGTAATACACGGTTGGCCTGTGGGACTTCTGTTTTCCGTTTTCTGTTCTGCTTTCCCTCCCTTTCCCCTGATCCCACAATTTCTAAAGCAGGCCCTTCGGTTGAGAAGCAGAGTAATCCTCATTACACCCTACTGGCCCTGACAAGTTTGGTTTCCCTTCCTTTGGCCCCACCTAGTACACCAACCATGGATTTCTGGATCCAACTCTGGAATTAATCTTGCAGCCGCAGGGGTTGATACCCCCAAACATATCCAGTCCCAAGCTGACAGCTTGGTTTCTCCACTTCCAGTAATTGCCAGACAGAATAACCTTACTTCCTCAGTACGTAACATTCCTCTGGTTTCACACAAACCATCCACCAGGAAAATCTATCTTGGCAAGTGAAAGAGATTCCTTATTTGGTCCTGACAGCGAGAACTAGACCCTTGCTCAGCTCCTGTTAGTGTGGTTTTGGATGATTTGTCAAGCCTTCTTCGTTCAGGAGCAGCAGCCTCCACCATTCAAGTACATTTGGCTACCGTCTTAAACTTTCGTAATGGATTCCAAGACTTGTCCTTAATTTCCGATCCTCTCTGTAAAACATTCTCGAAAGGGGTCTCTCGTATCAGACCACAAGAATCGATAGAGCCTTGGAGTTTAACACTAGTGCTGCAATTTCTGACACTATCACCTTTCGAACCTGGATAAGAACTTGCGATATAAAGTTCTTATCTTGGAAATCCCTATTTTTAGTAGCCATCAGTTCAGCAAGACACATAGCCGAGCTTCAGGCCTTGTGCATAAAATGCCCTTGCATGGTCTTTCATAAGGACAGAGTATCACTCCAGACTAACCGTTCCTTTCTGCCCAAAGTTATTTCAGAATTAACAATTAACCAGACAACTGACCTTCCAGTCATTTTCCAAATTTCTCAATCAAAGGAGAATACTGCCTTCATTTGCTGAATGTACATAGACAATTACCATTTTATCTGGACAGAACTAAATCAGTATGTAAATCAGACCATTTATTTGTTTCCTATTCAGGCCCTAAATTGGGAAATTCTGTTTCTAAAGTGACTTTAAGTGGTTGAGAAATTGTATATGCTTTGTCTACCAACATAATAAAATTCCTCTACGGAGCAAGGTCAAAGCACACTCAAGCAGATCTGTGGCGACTTCTGCTGCTTTTCAGTCAAAGGCTTCAGTGGATGATATCTGTGCAGCTGCAACTTGGGCTACCCCTCATACCTTTTATCATTCATTACAAATTGGATTTGGTCTCCAGGGGGAGAGCATCCTTTGGTTCAGTGGTACTCAGAACATCATTCCATAAGGCCTCCCAGGATATAAAGTAGCTAGGGACTCTGTCCCATCAGTAAGGAATGAATGAAGATTAACAACATCGGATAAAGAAGTTATGTTCTTACCATAACGTTCCATCTGTGGTGTTCATCTTCACTCATTCATTACAACCCACTGTCCTTCCCCCTCCAAGGGGCTCCTGGAGGTTCGGATTTAGACCAACTCCCACATTAGCGGACCTGCTCAGAAAAGCCTCTGCTTTCTTTATCATGGGCAAACTCGATCTGATAGAACATTGAGAGGGGCACTATGGGTAAAGCTTAGCTCAAGATTTTTTTGGCTGGTACCAGCTTGTTACAAGGCCGACTCTGTTCCAAGGACGGAACCGACACCCCCCATCAGTAATGAATGAATGAAGCTAAAAAGCATGGAACATTATGGTAAGAACATAACTTATTTTTATCGCATTTAATGATGGTTGTCTGTGCCTCTCCCATGCATATTTGTTTTCTCTAACTTACTGCCTTATTTCCACTCTTATTTTTGATGCTGTTTATGAAGTCTGAAGTTGTTGCTATGAAAAATGTTTTTCTTTGGCATAATCTAGTTTAATTCAGTGTCTCATCAAGATATCTTAGTCTAGTCTGGCAATTTGGCTCAGTAAGTATGTCATGCGGTACTAAGGAGCTTCATTTTGTAATCTGGGTTTGAGTCAGTCTCCGTTTGTTACATTGTGACTTTGAGCAAGTCATTTAGCTACACAAATGTTCCTGGGCCTCCAGTAAAAGTCCTCAACCTAGATGTACAACCCGGGTAATTGTGTGTGTAAAAATATTAAACTCATTTTTTTTTTCTCAAAGCTGTTACATTAGTAGGCATATGTGGCATATGAAGACCATTTATTATCTGATCTTCACTGGTATCCATTTCCCATAACTCTTTGAATGCTGTGTTTCTGGTTTTGAGTTACAGCTTTAAGAACAGAATGGCAGATTGAGTATGGGTTCTTTCATCATTTATGTGGTGGCCTGTCAGTCATCTTTTTGTATCTCTACTGTCCACTCCCAAGACTTTGCTTTGCATCAACCTGTTCAGTTAGTTTCACATCACCTGATAGTATGATAATCCCCACTGAGCTTTATTGTTTGAAAAACAGCTGGATCATCTATGTCCTTGTGCTCTGAAAATGTGATATTTTTATGTATTAAATTCAAATATTACTTGACAGACTCATTTCTGTACTTCCCTAGGGCCTGTTTCATTTTTTCAGCCTTATCAGAATTTGTGCCATGTCATGTTTTGTCTGCATTTCTTTCAGATCTCTCTCTGCTTTCAAAGATGCTTCTGTAGCAAACAGATGCTGGTGTGAGCATCTTCACACACTTGTATTGCAGATTAAATGCCCAGAAATTTAAACAGTGCAGAGAATTTATGTGTCAGCTGTTTTTTCTTTGCACCAGTTGTGATGGAGTGAAGTGCTTAAAACTGGCTGTTTAGTTGTTGGTTAACTAGAGAAAGCATTATTTGATGTTACCTTGTACTTCCCAGTAATGCCAGCCTTATATCACTTAAAAATGTATTTATTGTAGAAGGTCCTGATGCTAAGATTGCTGTTCAAGCAATTTACTTTTTACTCAATGAATTTTGTTACATGTTGGGCAGTAGTTATCTTTTTATCACTTGCAGTACATGGGATTTGTTTATATAGCCTAGTCTTGCAGTTGTATTACTATATATATATATATATATATATATTAGTTGTTAAATTATGAAGTTCTGCAAGATACATTATAGTTAAATTTAGGCCTATAGTTAATTTGTCACTTTTTCTTCTTCTTTCGGCTTTTCCCGGTTAGGGGTCGCCACAGCAGATCTGTCTGCTCATGATTGGCAGTGGAGTTTTACAGTGTTGAGTTGCCAGCCCTGGTGCCCAGCCTTCCACAGAAGGCATGTACACACACCTAGGGCCAATTTAGTGTCCAATCTACCTACTGCAAGTCTTTGGGATGTGGGAGGAAACCCACGCGACCACAGGGAGGACATGCAGATTCTGCACTGAAGGCACCCCAGCCGAGAATCGAACCGGCGAACCTCTTGCTGTGAGGCAGCAACGCTAACCACTGCACCACCGTGGCTGCCCATAGTTTCACTGATTTACGTAATTTTTCTTTTCTACTGTAGAATCTCTATTAAAGTTGTTTCTGCACTAGGATGATTTATGACATTTATTTTGAATGAGTTTGACATTTAATGTGCATATATATTACTGTCTTTTCTTCACAGGCTGTAAACCTGAGCAGCAGATGATGTATGCTGGCAGCAAGAACAGACTGGTTCAGACAGCAGAACTCACCAAGGTATAGTATATGCCTTTAATGCATGATAGCCATTTTGAATTGGTCTAACCTGATTTTAGAACTTGAAGCAGTGTTTTGCCCTTTGAGTTGTGGAATTGTTTAAACATCAGAGCAGTATTTTCCAGGGTTTGCTTGCAGAACTATGCAACGTTGAACTTGGCAATAATAAAGTAAATCAAGCTTTTGCCAGAACTGCTTGCTCAGACAAGTCATGAACTTTGACCTCAACATTAGCAGCTCTTTCAGTAGTTTGGAAGTTGGTGTGTCTGACTGGAAAGTTGTAGAAAATAGCATATGTGTAGTTCAGTTGGTGTTTTAGCCTAGATGTATGGCCTGTGATATTACCTGTTGAATCATGCTATTTAAGATTGGCAGTATGATCTCTTGCTCTATAGTTCTACGATAATAAAGGGACGTTGTTTAGTCGTATGAATATATATTTTTATTTTATTTGTTTACCGGGAAAGTCCAACTTGGAACAAAGCCAATTTTCAGCAGAGGCCCAGGGCTCCAGACACACGTCTTTGAAATGTGGGAGGAAACCAGAGCACCTGGAGGAGACTCACACGAACGCAGGGAGGACCCTACACAGAGGGCACCCCAGCCAAGAGTCGAACTGGAGAACCTCTTGCTGTGAGGCAACAACGCTACCACTGCGTATATAGCTTTTCTACTAGATATTTAGCACTACGTATTAATGTTTTTCCTTTGACAGATTATGCAGTAAAGTAAATGTTGAGATTTTGGTTCTTTTAGTCTACATAAGCATTGTTTGCCAGAAGTGGCTGAAAATTATGCGCACTACATAAATGTGTTGAACTCTTACTTGTTACTTGGCCTTTAATGGGCAAAAGACTGCATACAACTTTGGTGACACTGGGTTATTTCTGATTGGATTTTAGTAATAGAAACTTAATGAATCAGTGATGTTTGGCTTTAAGAAGTCCTCAAACTTTTGCTGCCTGAATCATAAGCCCAGTTTAACAATTTTGCTAGGTATTACTTCTGCCATTTGTGGCCTTGGGTCAGCTGAATAGTTGTAAAACAGAGGGGCAGGGCTGAATTTTGCCAGATAAACTTTTACTTATGTTAGATAATTCTTCCTCTTCCTTTATCGACTTTCAAATATGTGGGAGTTATACCTTGATACTAATTACTCACTGATGGGTTTTATTTTATTTACTTATTTGAGTTTGCTAACTGGGGTAGGGCACTGATGAAAGCTGACAATTATTTTTAGCCCTAGAGGTATACTAAAATAAAGATTATACACTTTTTCTGACTTGTTTTATATGTAATGAAACAAAGGTGTAAGATGTAGTTATATACACAGCAGATAGAATGCAATTAAGCATGTAGTTATGATAGTTCCAGTGTGAGTAAGAGGCAAATAGAGTGATCGAAAGATGTGGTTAGGTGATGTGTAGATGGGAGGCAGTTGCATTTACATGTACTTTAAGTACAGTGCCGAATGTTTTGTAAGAGGAGATGGTTTTTAAGTGCAGAGGGGCATTCCAAACCTTTAGGGTCTAGGGTAGAGAAATAGTAGTCTGAGGAATGGAATGTAGTTTGGACATGAAAGACTGACTTCTGAGGTTGTAGGAGGAGTTCTGCCTTATGAATTTAGAATCTAAAAGAGGAAGTCTCCTTTCCTTTAGGAGTTTGAACAGCTGAAAGCCTAGAAGCAAATTTGATCTTTGTTTAACCGGAAGCCATCTAGTTCTGTATAAGGTTAAGGGGTGGAGCTTATTTAATGGAGAATGAATACTGAAATGGCTTGCCTTGTTTTGAAACCTAGGGAGAGCATATTCAAACTGTGGAAGAGTAATTCCTTTGTCAGTGGCTGATCTTAATGAGTGGGAGGGCAAATGGGAGTTTTTTGGGGCTTAGGAAATGAGGGAGTTTTATCTTCTTGCCAGTGTTATGTAGTTGTATTTTGAAACTTTGTGAGGATCGGGGGGGGGGGGGGGGGGCATGCTTCATTGTTGTGTTATGATCAAAGATTGTCAGGAGGTGTTTGTAGTCTAAAGTTTTTGTTCAGTCTCCAAGATAATTTTTTTTGTTTTGTTTTTTGAAGAGTTCCAAATTAGTTGTTTTTTTTAATTGATGCTTTTCATGAGGAAGTGGAAGTAGAGTTGAAAGTCATGCTGTGAGGAAAGCCAAGGAGACGTTGGTTAATGCAGTTTCAGTATAATATTGGATATAAAAAGGATCCCTGTGGCACACCTTTTTGAAGAGGAAAGATATACTAAGCGTCTGTTTACTGAGATACCATCCCCTGATTTCACAGCTAACACCAGATGTTCTTCGTGTTTCACTATTGCAGCCATCACATTTGGGTTATCTGCTTGCAGTAGCCCTCAGTCGGCCTGATTTATCAAAGTGTTGGGTCCTGCTTTGGTTGCTGTCTCATCTTTCGTGACGTTAGGTTGTCAGTGGTATAAAGCATGCAGCCAATGCCATTACATCGGTCTTTCTTGCTGTCCGGTGCCTGAAGCAGAAGCAGTTCGCAAGTGCCGGTCGGCTGACTCCTGAAATTTTCTATCTGAACTAGGTACTTCATTTGTCAGCAACCTTTGGGTCTTGGATCCGATCTCAGATCCGAGCCGGCAACTTATTTCATAGCTTAAAGATCCGAGCTCCTAGCTCCTCCCCTTACCCATAATCCCCTGCCAGCCCTGACTGACCTCAGATCTAGTTTGCTGCTCTTAGAGTAAGCTTCTAGATTGCGGAGCTCCTGGCATGTTCTAGATAAGTGGTTACTTTTTTGTTGCAAAATTCTATATTTTTCATAGTTAAGTGTTTGCGTGTGGTTAGGATCCCTTTTTGTCATTGTACTTTTATTTTTTAGTGTAATTCCTCCCCTTCCTTCGCTGGTGTGTAGTGTGTGTGTGTGGGCTGTTGTGTGTTGGGGCCTGGTCTGTGTGAGGTAGTTTTAAACTTTTATTTAAAAAAAAAAACTGTCGGAGGCCCCAAAGCCTATTTTTTCCAAGTGCACCGAGTGTGGCCATAAGCTTTCACTGTCGGATGGCCACACTCAGTGTGTTCGGTGCCTTGGGGTTGAACACCTCTCCTCTGGGTATTCGATCTGTCAACCCCAGGGCACTGAAGATCCTGCGGGACTTTGCCCCGGATCAGTCCTCTGTGGCAACTCAAACTTCCACTAAAGCCGGAGGAGAGGGAGGCCAGGAGGGGTCCCCTCCTCGATCCCTGTGCTTCTGGGACCTGAGGAGGAGGAGAGTGGCACTCCCGCGCCACCTCTGTGGCCTTGTCAAGATCTACCTACAGCCTTTGGATGCGGACTTGGACGGATGATGGTTCATCCAGGCCCAGCTGCAGATGGGAGTGCTCATGCACAGTACTGGGTACTTCGGATCTGACTCTGCCCTCGAGTCTGTCGGGTCCTTCCTTGTCGGATCCGAGCTCTCGGAGCCGTGGGCTGAGCTTTGAATCTGTGGGATTCAGTGTGCCTTCGGCTCCGTCCCGGTCGGAGCACATGGGTCCTTCAGAACCGATGGTCTCAGCGCCAGTTCCGATCCCTCCATCGGATCAGAGTGCTTCGGATCCCAGAGCTCTATTGAGCATCCCACCCCTCCCTCTCGGCTGTGTCAGGCTTCCGTCACCCGGCCTCAGGGACAGCCTGCTTCGATGTCTCAGTGCTGGTGAGACCTCCTCGACAGCCCCCAAGGATGTTCCTCATAAGCAGAAGTGTAAGAGGTGACACGTGGACTCCCCCGAGTCCTTAACAGAAGACACGGACTTAGATGAAGGGAAGGCTCAAGATGTAGACATCATGGAAATGCTCAGGATTAGGGGTGGTCTGTCCCCAAGGCTTCCAGGGCAGTCTACCTCTTGAGGGTGGACCTTATTACCACCAGGGCGTGGAAGGAGCCGGACACTGTGGAGCCAGTTCCCAAATGCCCGATAGAATTCTGAGCCCCCTGTGGACAGATCCCACTGGAGCAAGGGTCCCCAGATGCCATGTTGGCAGCCACCAAGAGGGAAAGCTCAGGAGAGCCCCTCGGTCCATCCACCGAGCAAAGAGTCCTTTTAGTTCAGCGACCTTCTCAGTAAGGTCTCTGAACTATATGGCACACATTATTAGGATGCAGCGAGACCTTATCAAAGTCGCTGCTTAGTCTATATCGGCAGAGGACAAACAATTGTACTCCACTCGCATGGCCACTCTAAGATCGATATCTAATACCTCTATGCGGTGGTTGTCCCATGCTACAGAGGGCGCTAGAGCCAGCAGAGCAGGCCTAGTCATGAGGCCAGGCATTGTGACTTGGAACCCTTAGGCGTCATTAATGCCCCTTTGATGGTTCTGCCTTATTTGGCAAGACCGTTCGACACTTTAGTCAAGATGTTGTCTACTCTACTTCTCCCCCCAGAGGTCCTTCTCCAAGAACCAAAAGGGACAGAAGAAGGTGTGGTTCCGGAAATCGCAACATTCTCAGCCTGCTCCGGACAACCAGTCCTTCCATGGCAGAGGAGGACAAGGACGCCGCCCTAGAGGCAGAGGGGGCCCAAAGAATTTTGGGTCTAGGGAAACTTTCTCTGACAGCAACTCTGAGGGTTGCCCGACTGCTCCACTCTGGAGGCAGTCGGGCGTTCCAAGCACCTGGCAGCTTGGGAGTCCATCACATCAGATCGCTGGGTGCTTCGTATCATATCCAGAGGTTACCAAATTCCCATGTATCCTGTCCCCAGAATCAAAAGCCTCCCTGATGTACCACCCGATCAGAGGGAGGCAGCAGCTGCAGAGATCCAGCAGCTGCTAGAAAAAAGAGCCATCCAGCCCGTCCCCCCGACCAGCTCGGATTAGGGTTTTACTCCAGGTTCTTTCTGGTGCCAAAAAAGACAGGGGACTTGAGGCCAAACCTAGACCTCTCCCTTCTGAACCTGTCGGTAACCAAAGAAAAATTCCGTATGGTCACTCTTCAATCCATTCTCCCGACTGGATGTGCTCTATAGACCTCACTACCACATTCTTATGGACAGACGATCCAGGAGGTTTCTCCACTTCCGGCTGGGAGCCAGTCACTACCAGTTCAGGGTCCTTCCCTTTGGTCTCACCACAGCCCCCAGGGTGTTTACCAAAGCAATGATAGCGGCCCACCTGAGACTCCAGGGAATGCAGGTTTTTCCATACCTGGATGACTGGCTCCTGACCGCCCCGACAAGGCATCTACTTTGCTCAGCCAGGGACTACTTCCTCCGGCTGGCTCCCCAGCTGGGCATCACCATCAGCATGAACAAATCCTCTCTTGCTCCTACCCAGGTGATAGAGTTTATAGGGGCCAAATTAGATACAAGAAACCTAGCATTTCTGACCGTGGAACGTCTTCAGAACTTGAGGCTACATGTGCGGGCCATCCTCCAATCAACAGTTCCACTGGCGGGATGGGTCCTGAGGGCTCTAGGCTCCATGGCGGCAGCAATCACTCTTTTGCCATTGGCTCGTCTGAACATGAGGGTACTGCAATGGACCCTTCAAGTCCAATGGTCTTTTCAACGTTACCCCCTAAACCATCCTATTTCCATCAGCAGGGCGTGCAGGGCGGCTCTCTTATGGTGGCTCCAATCTCCGGATCTCCATACTGGACGTCCTTTCTCCACGCCTCCTCCCCTCGCCACGGTGACCACGGACACCTCTCGCCTCGGGTGGGGGTGGGGGGCATTGCGCAGGCAAGACTGTCCAAGGCACGTGGAATGACACAGAGACCTCCTTGCATATCATTGTCCTGGAGATGAGGGCGGTGCTATTGGTGTTGCAAGCACTACAGAACCTTCTTCCGGTAGGGACTATTCCGATGCAGACGGACAATATGTCAGTGGTCTGGTACATCAACAAACAGGGGGGAACCAGGTCCTATCCTCTTTGTCGAGAGGCCATGAGAGTGTGGGAATGGGTAATTTCTACCAACCGCTTTCTTGTTGCAACGCACATTCCGGGACGGTCCAACATACTGGTGGACAGACTCAGCCGCACCATCCTTTCCCCTTACGAGTGGTCTCTCAATCCCCAGGTAGCGAAGCGGATTTTTGCCGTGTGGGGGCAACCCTGTTGCGATCTCTTCGCCTCTCCCTCAAATACGAAATGCAGCAGCTACTTCGCTCTAATTCCCCCCGTCGGGGAATCCCCGAGAGACTCTCTGGTGCATGCTTGGACCCCCCAGTCTACTTTATGCCTACCCTCCTCTGCCCCTGATGCTGAAACTCATACAGAAAGCCAGTCGGTTGGGGAGCAGGATGATCCTCATTGCCCCATTCTGGCCTCGTCAAACGTGGTTCCCTTACCTGTGGTCTCATCTGGTGAATCCGCCTTGGATTCTAGATCCCCTCCCGGATCTAATATCTCATCCCCTAGACCTCCCAATCCCGAATCTGGACAACCTCAAGTTGACAGCTTGGCTGCTCCAGTTCCACTCCTAGTCAGGACTCCTGGAATCTCTTCACCAGTTAAAGCCATTTTCGTAGCAGCACATAAACCTTCCACTAGGAAAGTCTATCGTAGTAAGTGGAAACGCTTCTCCATCTGGGAGGAGAATAATAATTTAGATCTTTTCACAGCCCCGTTACCGTCTGTGTTGGAGTTCCTTACAGGTCTGTTCCATCAGGGGGCTAGCTGCTCTACGGTCAAGGTTCATCTAGCAGCTATTTCTTATTACCATGTGGGGCATGAATCGGGCCCGTTGATTACAGCAAAATTGTGTAAGACCTTGTGTCAGGGAAATTGCACCCCCTTGGGATTTGGCTCTAGTTTTACAGGCCTTGACAGCTCCCCCTTTTGAACCGGCTGCCTTGGTCGATCTTAAGTACCTCTCTCGGAAAACGGTGTTCCTAGTCGCTATTACTTAGGCGAAAAGAGTTTCCGAGCTTCAGGCCCTTTGTGTGAAACCCCCATACTTGGCCTTTCATCAGGGTAGAGTGTACCTCAGGACCAAACATTCTTTTCTTCCCAAGGTGGCTTCAGAGGCTAGTATCAATCAGTCCATTAACCTAACAGTTTTCTTTCCTAAGTATCAGAACAAGGGAGAATACAAACTGCATTCCTTAGATGTGCACAGACAACTGCGCTTCTACATTCACAGGACTGCTGGTCATAGGCAATCCGACCAGTTGTTCTTTTCTTTTTCCAAATTTAACCTAGGTAAATCTGTCTCTAAGATCACTTTATCATGATGGATCTCGCATTGTATTCTTTTGGTCTATGAAACTTCTGGGAGGCCTGCACCTCAGGGAATTCGTGCGCACTGTACTCGTTCTATATATGCCTCTGCAGCCTTTAGGTCTAGAGTTCCACTGGATGATATTTGTTCCGCGGCCACTTGGGCTTCATCTCATACTTTTATCAACCATTATAAGCTGGACATTACCTCCAGAGGGAGAGCGTCCTTTGGCTCTGCAGTGCTCCGGAACATCTTTCCATGATGGCCACCCAAGATTCAGGTAGCTGGGGACTCTGTCCCAAAAGTTGCTGACAAATGAAGTACCTACTTCAGATTAAGAAGTTATGTACTCACCATAACGTTCCATCTGAGTAGGTGACTTCATTTGTCTGCAACCATCCCCCCGGCCCTCAGAATTTTCTTGTTCCTGTATGTCCTTCTATGGTATCCTTCGGGATGTATTTAGCATTCGGCTTTTTGTATAAGGCAAACTTGATCTAAGGTCAGTCAGGGTTGGCAGGGGATTATGGGTAAGGGGAGGAGCTAGGAGCTCAGTTCTCTAAGCTGTGAAATAAGTTGCCGGCTCGGATCCGAGATCGGATCCAAGACCCAAAGTTTTCAGACAGATGAAGTCACCTACTCAGATGGAACGTTATGGTGAGTACATAACTTCTTATTTTCACGTTTCAAAACCGAAGTCTTCAACTAAAGCCAAACACCCAGTTGGGGAAACTTTCTTCGTCTAAACCGATGTCAGTAAAAGTCAGTAATTGTATTTCTTGTGGAAAGTAAATACCTCATAAAGATTTTCACTCGTACTGTATTCCTTGCCTAGGCCCTGACCACGACGTACCTCGCTGTCGGCTCTGTGCCTTATTTAAACCACAAACTATTCGTCATCTATATTTTCGCTTCTAAATATTTCAATTATCCAGATATGTCTTCGGTAAGCCACCCGACTACCGACATTCTGAAAAAACACAGAGACAGGCCGCCTAGGTCCAAAGCTGCCGAAGACGCTTCCCCTGAGTTAGTCGCCAGTTCGCCATTACTCAGTGAGGTGCTTTCGCAGCCCTTGATACCCGCTACTTCAGATTCGCAGGCCTCTACTGAGACCCATTCGGAGTCCGGTATGCCGCAAGATGCTTCAACTATGGAACCTGCGGATGTCTCTATCTTGGATGGGTCTGGAGCCACTGTGCAGGCACTGGCTTCAGAGGGTGTATTCAGGCCTACTGACTTGCATATTAAACCGATGTCATCTTCTTCAAGGCCTAAAACTCGAACCATGCCTAGGAAACCAACATCCAGACCACATGGTCAGGCCTCTCTACCTAAAAAAAAAAAACCAAATGATAAGAATGGCTGAAGACCTTATTACTTTAATCAGGGGAAGCCAACCTTCCCCCTCTGAGACCTAGGACTGAATTTGCTTATGATACTTCTGGCCAGGATTCTCCTCTGATGACCAAGATTTATCCTTATCTACCTATGAGGATTCTGATGCAGAGGACTCTATTCCCTCTGCTTCTCCCCCAAAGGATTTTTCTTTTGGTGAAACCTTGCATACTCTTAGGGAGCATTTTCACTGGGAAAGCCAGGATTACTCTGATTCTAAAAAGAGGCTTAGAGATTTCTTACTCCTGCCCCAACACAGGCCTCCCCCTGTGCTGGACATTGTTGACGATGCCTTTTCAGAATCTAGCTTGGCCCCTGACTCTACCTCCTGCTCCCAGAAAACCTGATAGATCTTACAGGGTTCCTGATTCTCACAAGTTCCTTTTTAAAAATTCTACTGCGGATCCTGAGACGTTTCACAGGGACCCAAGGGCATTAAGGCTACCACTGCCAAAAATCCTACCCCCTCTGATAGAGATTCAGGGCCCTGGATAGATGGGGTAAGAAGGTATACACCTCTGCAACCTTGGCCATCAGGGCCTTAAATTGCCAGTTTCATATGTTAAAGTATCAGCAGCATATTATTGAATTGCTTAAACAGAAAATAATGTTGATTCCTGACTGTGCGGATAAGGATTTACAGGATTTAATGTATTCTGCTGAACAGGTTGGAAAACATACTTTGCAATGTGGTTTTGATTCACTAGAGGCATCTTGCAGGGCTGCTGTCACCGAGTCTGTACTTTGAAGGCATGCTTGGCTTAAGGAGCAGTCTTTGCCAGATCATGTTAAAACTAAATTGTTGGATGCACCCTTAAATCAGGACTGCCTGTTTGGCAACAAAGCAGAAGTTGTTCTTAAAAAGATGGAGGAAAAAGCTAAATTTATGCAAACTGTTAAACATTTCTTACAAGTGCAGCCTCCAAGATTTAGTAGGCATTGGCCCTCAAAAAATTGGTGTTTTCCTGCCTCTTCCAGACCTTCTCAGTTCAAAACCAGAACCAGCAGAACACCCAGGCTTCAGTCGCAGGGCACACACAGGACTTAGCAGTGGGGGGCTCCCACTTCCAAGTCAGGGAGTAGTAAGACTCCCCTTATGGTAAGCTGTCTCAATGACTTAACTTTAAAAGTTCCAAGCACTTCTCAACTGACTGCTCCTTTAGGGGGAAAGATTGCTCTGCAAGCAAAAAACTGGGAACGTATTACCCAGGACAAATGGGTTTTAAACATAGTTTCCCAAGGATACAGATTTCACTTCCACATGTTACCAACCCCAAATGGTTGGCCAGATCTACCCCCAAATCAGTGGGCAGAGGCTCAAGAGCAAGTACTCTCTCTCTCAAGATTAAAGGCTATTCAGACTGTACCAGAAGAGGAAAAGGGACAAGGTTTCTACTCTAAACTTTTCCTGGTACCCAGAAAAGACAACTCATGGCATCCTATCCTGGACCTTTCTATCCTAAACACCTTTTTGGTGATTCCAAAAATCAAGATGCTAAGTCTTCACCAGTTGCTTCCCATGATGGGCAAAGATGCCTGGTTGGGAACACTGGATTTAAAGGAAGCCTTCCTGCCCATCCCAATCAGGGAATCTTGCAGAAAATACCTATGCTTCAAAGCAGGATGCATGCACCATCAGTTCACTGCACTACTCTTTGGCTTATCTACTGCGCCCAGGGTATTCACAAAGTTCCTGGGAGCAAGCTTGAACATAATTTCACAGATGGCTTTCCTCACGCCAGAGAAACAAATTCATTTGACAACTTACTTCAAACTAGCGGTCACAAAAACCCTGCTATCTGCAAGGCAAATACTGCAAGCCTTGGGGTTCATGGCCTTGTGTATTCTACTACTTCCATATGCAACACTGCATATGAGAAAACTACAGTGGTATCTAAAAAGTGTATGGTGTCAACATTCTCAGGATCTAGAAGCAATGATTCCTATTGTACCTTGCCTATGGTTAGAATTCCTTTGGTGGGTAGAGGCCTGCCACCAAAACAAGGGACTGCAATTCACTCTACCCCCCCTGCCGCCCAAACCCTAACATACGCATCAGACTATGCATGGGGGCTCACCTGGCAGGGAAGTGCATTCAGGGCAAATGGAACCCAAGTCAAATGCACCTGCATATCAATCCAAAAGAAATGTTAGCTGTACAGGATGCTGTGACAGCCTTCAAAGACCACATTCTTCCAGGACAATTAATGGTAAAGACTGACACCACCTTTATGTGGTAGATAAACAAGCAGGGGGAGGAGTACCCATTCTTACCCCCTCTGCAGACTAGCCATGGCTCTGTGAAACACAGGATGATACTGATTGCACCTATTCCCGGGAAAAAACTAAACTGGCTGGCAGACAGAATCCAACAGAAAATCATGGACCCACATGAGTGGAGACTGGAACCAAAGACTTTCAACATGTTGATCAACAAATGGAGGAGCCCAGATATAGACCTGTTTGCCTCAGACCCCAACCCTGCTGTCACAGCAAGAGAGCCAGGATGTTCATCGTGCATGCAGCTGCAGTCATAACAGATGGGTTCTCCTGCCGTCAGGCGGGTCCTCGGTCGGCAGAATTTCAAAGTCTAGGTCCGGCGTTGGTTGTCGTCGCTTCTTCCCTGACGTCAGTGCGCCAGGGGTATAAAAGAACCAGCCGACGCTATTTTCTTCAGTCTTTCTTGCCGCGCGGTGCCCGAAGCAGAAGCAGTTCGCAAGTGCCGGTCGGCCAGCTCCTGAAATTACGAAAATTTTGCAACCGAAGTCTTCTTGAAAGCTAAGTGCCCCGTTGGGGAAACTTTTCTTTCCTCAGACCGATGTCAGACAAAGTTAATAATTGTATTTCTTGTGGGAAGCAAACACCGCATAAGGATTTCCATTCCCTCTGTATACCTTGTTTAGGCCCAGACCACAACGTCTTGGACTGTCGCTTTTGTGCTACATTCAACAAACGCACCATTAAGCGTCGGGCGGAGTTTGCCCAGCATTATTTTGGCAAAAAATTTAACTATATTTTGTCGTCTGATACTCCGACTCCAGTTTTGTCTAAAAAATAGCAAGGATAAGGACCAACACACGAGGTCCGCGGCCTCTACCGACACCACGTCAAAGCCGACTACACGTGGTCCGGTTCTCAGCGAGGCACCTGCGCAGCCCCTGACTACCGATGACACTACATTGGCGGTGTTTCCTGTACCCGAGGTCGCAGGCTCCTCGGCCCACACCCTGACTACAGATACCGAAGCCACTCTTGGCGGTGAATCTCAAAATGTGGACAGGTCTACCTCCTCTCAAGGTGTCTTTAGACCCTCCTCTTCTTTTTCCATCAAGGCTTTCACTAAGTCTAAAGCAGCCATGCATTCTAAGAGACAAGCTACACAGGGCCCATCTCCAGGCCCCATGCCTAAATAACAGATGCTTAAGATGGCTGAGGATCTAATTACTCTTATCAGGGGTTCTCAACCCCCCCCAGACAAAAGGCTCAGAGTGGAGGAAGAATCCCCCTCCTCTGATCAGGGCTCCATTATATCAGAGCACTCTGATGAACAGGAACATTCTTACTCCCCTTTTGAAGACTCTGATGCAGAGGAGTCCATTCCCTCTGTATCCCCCCCAGAGGACTACTCTTTTGGGGAAACTTTGCATACCTTAAGGAACACTTCCACTGGGAAGGCCAAGATTATTCAGATTCCAAGAAAAGGCTTAGGGAATTTCTCTTGCTACCTCAGCACAGGCCTCTAGCTATACCTCCTGTCTTGGACATACTAGATGATGTGTACTCGGAGGCCTGCCTTAACCCCGATTCTCTACCTCCAGTTCCATTCAAGCCTAACAGGTACTACAGGGTTCCTGACTCGCACCAATTTCTATACAAAAGCCATGCTGCTGACCCAGAAACTATTTCACAGGGCCCCAAGGGAATTAAGGCCTCCACTGCTAAAAATCCATTACCTTCCGAGAGAGATTCCAGATCCTTAGAAAGGTGGGGGAAAAAGGTATATACCTCGGCCACCTTAACCATGAGGGCATTAAACTGTCATTTCCATATGCTAAAGTACCAACAGTTTTTGTTATCACAATTGAAAAGTAAAATGTCACAACCTGAACAACCAGACTTGAAGGAGTTGCAGGATTTGATGCATAGTGCAGAACAAGTGGGTAAACATACCTTACAATGTGGTTTTGATGCTCTAGAGGCCTCATGTAGAGCTGCTGTTACAGGATCAGTCATACGTAGACATGCCTGGCTCAAGGAACAAACCTTACCAGATGATGTCAAAGCTAAATTACTAGATGCCCCTCTACAAAAGGATGTATTATTTGGTGCTAATGCTGAGGAGGTATTAAGGAAAATGGAGGAAAAGGCTAAATCAATGCAAACAGTGAAAGATTTTTTACAGGTACGAACCCCCACGTTTCAGTAGAAATTGGCCTTCCAAAAATTGGTCCTTTCCAGCCACGGACAGACCCCAAAGAGGTAGATACAGGCTCGAGGGGCAGAGGGCAATCCCAAGGATCGTTTAGAGGCAGACAATGGCAAGCTCCTACACAAAGAGGTGGTGAGGATAACTCGCAACCATTCAGAAAGCAAGCCCAATGACTTTGCCCTTTGCATGCCAAGCAAGACTCAAATGGCAGCACCCTTAGGCGGAAAACTTGCATTATTTTCAAAAAATTGGCATATTGTCACAAAAGACAAATGGATCCTGGACATTATAAACAGAGGCTACAGATTCCATTTTCACACTCTTCCAAAAATGAGAGGCATGCCAAACCTGCCACACAATCAAAGGGCAGAGGCACAAAGACAAATTTCAGATCTCATAGACATGAAAGCTATTCAAGAGGTACCTACGCACGGACAAGGTCAAGGTTTATATTCCAGACTATTCCTGGTACCAAGGAAGGGAAAAGATTGGAGACCTATTTTGGACCTATCCATCCTAAACACATTTCTACTTGTTCCAAAATTCAAGATGCTCACTCTACAGCAGCTTCTTCCCATGCTGGGCAAGGAGTCTTGGCTGGTAACATTGGACCTCAAGGAGGCATACCTGCATGTCCCAATCAGACAAAATTGCAGAAGATACCTCAGATTTCTTGCAGGTTCAACCCATTATCAATTCTCTGCATTGCCCTTTGGCTTATCTACTGCGCCCAGAGTATTCACGAAATGCCTGGCATCAGTAATTGCCTACTGCAGACTTCAAGGGATACAAATATACCCCTATTTAGACGACTGCCTGATCCAAGCAGACAGCAAGTTCATTCTTCTGAAGCATCTGGCTTATGTAATAATGTTGTTGAAGTCTCTGGGATACACAGTCAACAAAAAGAAATCAAGGATAATACCCTCTCGGAAAATAATTTTCCTGGGTGCCAACTTGGACACAAACACCCAGATGGGCCTACCTCATGCCAGAGAAGCAGGGGCAACTAACTCAATACTTCAGAACACTATCAAATTGCACCAGGCTGACTGCAAGGAAAATCCTGCAGGCTCTGGGATTCATGGCATCTTGCATCTTACTAATCCCATGTGCAAAGCTGCATATGAGGAAACTTCAATGGTACTTGAAAAACCTATGGTCTCAACACATCCACAGTTTGGAAACAATAATACCACTAATTCCATGTCTTCAAAAGGAATTTCTGTGGTGGGCTCAAGCATGCCAAACAAACACAGGTCTCCCATTCAGCAAGCCTCAAGCAAATCAAGTCATCACAACAGAAGCCTCGGACTATGCCTGGGGGGCGCACATGACAGATCGGTGCATTCAGGGCAAATGGTCCCAAAAAGAAAAGCACCTACACATCAATCAAAAGGAAATGTTAGCAGTAATAAATGCTATTATAGCTTTCAAAGACCTTCTGCAACCAGGTCAACTATTGATAAGGACGGACAACACCACAGTAATGTGGTACATAAACAAACAGGGAGGAACCCATTCATACCCCCTATGCAGACTGGCCATGTCACTTTGGAACATGGCCCTGGACTTACAAATCGAACTACAAGCACAGCACTTGCCAGGCAAGGAAAACACATTGGCAGACAACCTAAGCAGAAATATGACAGATCCACACGAATGGAAGTTGCATCCTCAAGTTTTTATAGAGATAATTCAAGCATGGAGAAGGCCAGACATAGATCTCTTTGCCTCCCACAAAAATCACCAATTGACAAAATTCTGCTCAAGGATTTTTCATCCAAAGGCCTAGAGAGTGGACGCTCTCTCTTTCAGTTGGACATCAGTGACAGTTTATGCCTTCCCACCTCTTCCTCTGCTGCCCAAAGTTCTATTAAAAACCAGAGCAGACAGACCAAAGATGATTCTCATTGCACCAGACTGGTACCCACTCCTGAGGAGCCTGACGCATTCCCCACCATGGACCCTGCCTCTAATGCCTCTTCTTCTGACTCAGCACAGCTTCAAAACTCTTCACAGTCAGCTAAAAACACTCAATCTAGCCGCATTGAAGATTCCTTAGCATCACAACAGACCCTACTCTCAAAGGCGGTGCAGGATGTCATTTTGGAGGCCAGAAGGCCATCTACTAGAAAAGCTTACTCTGCAAAATGGAAACGGTTTTGTGTCTGGAATGAGAAAAAGGGCCAGGACCCTGGAAAACTGAATTTACCTCAAATATTACAGTATCTAGCTGAGCTGCTAAGCAGTGGACTTTCTTTCTCCTCCATCAAAATCCATGCCTCAGCCATTTCTGCAGAATACAACACTGATCCACCCTTATTCTCTCACCCCCTCTTAAGACAGTTCCTCAGAGGGGCTAAGAATCTAAAACTCCCAAGGAAACAACCAATACCTGCTTGGGATCTCAATTTCATTCTAGAAAAGCTGACCTTGCCTCCTTTTGAGCCAGCTGCCTCATCAGATTTGCAACATTTGTCCTGGAAAACAGCTTTCCTTCTGGCTATTACCTCAGCTCGTAGGGTATCGGAACTACCAGCTCTCATGGCTGTGCAGCCTTTCATCATCTTCCATCAGGACAGAGTTTCCTTACAAACCAACCCGTCCTTTATGCCAAAAGTGGTATCCAGGGTAGCTTTGAATCAGGCTATACACTTACCTACCTTTTATCCTAATCCTCAAAACAAAGGGGAGAGATTACTACATTCCTTGGACATCCACAGACAGCTGCGTTATTATTTGGACAGAACAAAGCCTTTCAGAAAATCAGAACAGCTCTTTGTGTCCTATGCTATAGGAGCTCAGGGAAAGCCAATTTCCAAACAGACTATCTCAAAATGGATAGCCCACTGCATACGCTTTTGCTATTCTTTTCATGGCAAAACTGTACCTACAGGCATCAGATCTCACTCCACAAGGGCCACGGCTACCTCTGCAGCTTTTCTCAGAGGAGTTCCTACCAAGGATATTTTGGAAGCAGCCACTTGGAGTTCTGTGCATACCTTCTCCAAGCACTACCACCTTCCATTATACTCCAAATCTAGAACAGGCTTTGCCACTGCAGTCTTGCAGGGCATTCTGGCTCCTCCTAGTTCCACCTAGTGCCTACCACCACTTTCTTAGCTTTGGGATTCTACCCATCTGTTATGACTGCAGCTGTATGCACGATGAACATAGTACAGTTATCTACCTACCATAAATGTAGATGTTCGAGTGCTAATACAGCTGCAGTCCAGGTTTCCCTCCCTCCTTCCCCTCTTGGGACAGGCCTATTGGCTAACACCTCCTCATGCAACCTGATTGGGGTATTCATTCTTGTTGTATTTGCTTGCACTACTGTATTTTGATTATATTGCATTGCTTTAGCACACAAATTTATGTATTGCCTTCCCTCTGGGGGCACCTGACATCTGGGGCAAGAAAAACTGAAGAAAATGGCGTCGGCTGGTTCTTTTATACTCCTGGCGCACTGACGTCAGGGAAGAAGCGACGACAACCGACGCCGGACCTAGACTTTGAAATTCAGCCGACCGAGGACCCGCCTGACGGCAGGAGAACCCATCTGTTATGACTGCAGCTGTATTAGCACTCTAGCATCTACATTTATGGTAGGTACAAAACTGTACTTTCTGCACCCCCAGCTTCAAACCCTGAACCTGGCAGCCTGGCTAATTACCTAATCTCTCCATTACTATTCCTCAGTAAATAAGTGTTGGATGTCATTTTGGAGGCAAGGAGTCCTAGTACTAGAAAATCTTATGCTGAAAAATGGAAAAGATTCTGTGCCTGGAACTAAACTCAAGAGATGGCCACAGCAGCGCCCAATTTACCTCAGGTTCTTCAATACTTGACTGAGATTCTTTACAAGGGCCTTTCCTTTTCCTCCAGCAAACTTCACGTATCAGCCATTTCAGCTCATTACAACACGGAACCTCCCATCTTTTCTCACCCACTACTCAAGCAGTTCCTCAGAGGGACCAAAAACTTAAGATCATCCAGGAGAGCCCCAACTCCAGCCTAGAACCTTAACTTTGTATTGGAAAAACTCACTGTTTCTCCTTTTGAGCCAGCTGCAACTGCAGAGTTAAAATTCCTTTCTTGGAAAACAGCTTTCCTTTTAGCAATCACTTCAGCATGAAGGGTATCTGAATTACAGGCCCCTATGGCAGTGGAGCCTTTTATCATCTTTCATGCTGACATGGTGTCCCTAAGGACCAATCCCTCTTTCATTCCCAAGGTGTGGTATCCATTGTGGCTCTTAATCAGTCCACTCATTTGCCAACCTTCTTGTCTTATCCACAGAACAAAGGGGAATGGATACTGCACACCTTAGATGTGCACAGACAACTTAGATTTTACTTGGACAGGACTAAACCTCAAAGGAAATCTGAACTGCTGGTGGCATTTGTTGCAGGGCAGAGGGGGAAGGCTATTTCAAAGCGAATCATTTCCAAATGGATAGGCCATTGCATTCATTTCTGCTATAAGCACCATGGAAAACCTATCCCACAGGGGGATTAGACAACATTCATCCAGAGCTGCATCTACCTCTGCAGCCTTTCTCAGAGGTGATATCCTAGAAGCTGCTACCTGGAGTTCTGTACATACTTTCACCAAGACCAAGCATTACCATTTGCCAATTTTCTCTACATCCAGTGCTGGCTTTGCCACTGCAGTCTTGCAGGGCCTTATAGCTGGTCCTAATGCTATCTAAATTCCTCCTCCCATCCTTAGCTTTGGGAATCTACCCAAATGTGATGGCTGCAACAGTGAAACACGAAGAACATAGTACAGTTGTTTACACTTACATAAATGTAGATGTTCGAGTGTATTCACTGTTGCAGTTCTGGTTAACCTCCCTCCAGCCCCCTGACTTTTTTTGGCTATACCTCTATTCTCTGTACTATACTTAAAAGCCTTTTGATGTATTTGCTTTATTGTTGGAGGGATAACCTTGTGTGAGAGTGTGTGAGTGAGAGTGTGTGTGTGAGTGAGAGTGTGTGTGTGAGTGAGAGTGTGTGTGTGAGTGAGAGTGTGTGTGAGTGAGAGTGTGTGTGTGTGTGAGTGAGAGTGTGTGTGTGTGTGAGTGAGAGTGTGTGTGTGAGTGAGAGTGTGTGTGTGAGTGAGCGTGTGTGTGTGTGTGTGAGTGAGCGTGTGTGTGTGTGTGAGTGAGCGTGTGTGTGTGTGTGAGTGAGCGTGTGTGTGTGTGTGAGTGAGCGTGTGAGTGAGAGTATATATGGATCTAGAACGTTTGCTCAAGTGAGCAAACGTCCGAATCCATAATAACCGAACACACTTTAACGAAAGCGCTTTTATCGAAAAAGCACTTTCGTTACAAAAAAAAATAAAACACTAAATTTACATTTTAGCAAAGGGGCTTCGCCCTCTGGCACTCCCCATGTGGGGGGGCTGTGCCCCCCACCCCCCTTCTTTAATATTCTCCCTCCGAGATTGCACTACAGTGGGGAAAAGGAAAATTTCCCTTACCCGCACCGTAGTACAGCCTCGGCAACAGGCATACTTGCACAAAAGTGCTTCTTTGGTAAAAAGCACTTTCACTTAAGTATGCCAGGCCGTTTGGGTTTTGGACGTTTGCTCACTCGAGCAAATGTCCTAGATCCATATATATTTATTTATATGCTTCCCATTAAGGGGGGCACCTGACATCTGGGTAATGGCATCTGCTGCATGCTTTATACCCCTGACAACCTGACGTCACAGAAGATGAGACAGCAACTGACGCAGGACCCAAGCCTTTGTTAATCAGGCCGACTTGAGGGCTGCTGCAAGCAGATAACCCAAATGTGCAACTGTGAATACACTCGAACATCTACATTTATGGTAAGTGTACACAACTGTACTTTTCGGTGAGGTTGTGTGAAAGTGTGGTTAACTAGGTTGGAAACTCTGAAGTCAATAAAGGTAGCATCTGACAGCATGCCTTTGTTCATCTCTGTGAGAATGTTTTGAGGGACCAGGGGGTGGTTGGAAGTACTTCATCTAGGCCAAACTGTGAAAAACTTAACATAAGGTGGGGGCATATGGATATAGTTCTGAAGTGGCCTTGAGCGTCTTTTGGTTTGGCAAGTGGCTTGCACCAGACTGGCCAAGACAACACTGGTACCCACTCCTGAGGAGCCTGACGCATTCCCCACCATGGACCCTGCCTCTAATGCCTCTTCTTCTGACTCAGCACAGCTTCAAAACTCTTCAGTCAGCTAAAAACAGTCAATCTAGCCGCATTGAAGATTCCTTAGCATCACAACAAACCCTACTCTCCAGGGAGGTGCAGGATGTCATTTTGGAGGCCAGAAGGCCATCTACTAGAAAAGCTTACTCCGCAAAATGGAAACGGCTTTGTGTCTGGAATGAGAAAAAGGGCCAGGACCCTGGAAAACTGAATTTACCTCAAATATTACAGTATCTAGCTGAGCTGCTAAGCAGTGGACTTTCTTTCCCCTCCATCAAAATCCATGCCTCAGCCATTTCTGCAGAATACAACACTGATCCACCCTTATTCTCTCACCCCCTCTTAAGACAGTTCCTCAGAGGGGCTAAGAATCTAAAACCCCCAAGGAAACAGCCAATACCTACTTGGGATCTCAATTTCATTCTAGAAAAGCTGACCTTGCCTCCTTTTGAGCCAGCTGCCTCATCAGATTTGCAATATTTGTCCTGCAAAACAGCTTTCCTTCTGGCTATTACCTCAGCTCGTAGGGTATCGGAACTACCAGCTCTCATGGCTGTGCAGCCTTTCATCATCTTCCATCAGGACAGAGTTTCCTTACGAACCAACCCGTCCTTTATGCCAAAAGTGGTATCCAGGGTAGCTTTGAATCAGGCTATACACTTACCTACCTTTTATCCTAATCCTCAGAGCAAAGGGGAGAGATTACTACATTCCTTGGACATCCACAGACAGCTGCGTTATTATTTGGACAGAACAAAGCCTTTCAGAAAATCAGAACAGCTCTTTGTGTCCTATGCTATAGGAGCTCAGGGAAAGCCAATTTCCAAACAGACTATGTCAAAATGGATAGCCCACTGCATACGCTTTCGCTATTCTTTTCATGACAAAACTGTACTTACAGGCATCAGATTTCACTCCACAAGGGCCACGGCTACCTCTGCAGCTTTTCTCAGAGGAGTTCCTACCAAGGATATTTTGGAAGCAGCCACTTGGAGTTCTGTGCATACCTTCTCCAAGCACTACCACCTTCCATTATACTCCAAGTCTAGAACAGGCTTTGCCATTGCAGTCTTGCAGGGCATTCTGGCTCCTCCTAGTTCCACCTAGTGCCTACCTCCCCTTTCTTAGCTTTGGGATTCTACCCATCTGTTATGACTGCAGCTGTATGCACGATGAACATAGTACAGTTTTGTACCTACCATAAATGTAGATGTTCGAGTGCTAATACAGCTGCAGTCCAGGTTTCCCTCCCTCCTTCCCCTCTTGGGACAGGCCTATTGGCTAACACCTCCTCATGCAACCTGATTGGGGTATTCATTCTTGCTGTATTTGCTTGCACTACTGTATTTTGATTATATTGCATTGCTTTAGCATACAAATTTATGTATTGCCTTCCCTCTAGGGGCACCTGACATCTGGGGCAAGAAAAACTGAAGAAAATGGCGTCGGCTGGTTCTTTTATACCCCTGGCGCACTGACGTCCGGGAAGAAGCGACGATAACCGACGCCGGACCTAGACTTTGAAATTCGGCCGACCGAGGGCCCGCCTGACGGCAGGAGAACCCATCTGTTATGACTGCAGCTGTATTAGCACTCGAACATCTACATTTATGGTAGGTACAAAACTGTACTTTCTGCACCCCCAGCTTCAAACCCTGAACCTGGCAGCCTGGCTAATTACCTAATCTCTCCATTACTATTCCTCAGTAAATAAGTGTTGGATGTCATTTTGGAGGCAAGGAGGCCTAGTACTAGAAAATCTTATGCTGAAAAATGGAAAAGATTCTGTGCCTGGAACTAAACTCAAGGGATGGCCACAGCAGCGCCCAATTTACCTCAGGTTCTTCAATACCTGACTGAGATTCTTCACAAGGGCCTTTCCTTTTCCTCCAGCAAACTTCACGTATCAGCCATTTCAGCTCATTACAACACGGAACCTCCCATCTTTTCTCACCTACTACGCAAGCAGTTCCTCAGAGGGACCAAAAACTTAAGATCATCCAGGAGAGCCCCAACTCCAGCCTAGGACCTTAACTTTGTATTGGAAAAACTCACTGTTCCTCCTTTTGAGCCAGCTGCAACTGCAGAGTTAAAATTCCTTTCTTGGAAAACCGCTTTCCTTTTAGCAATCACTTCAGCAAGAAAGGTATCTGAATTACAGGCCCCTATGGCAGTGGAGCCTTTTTATCATCATTCATGCTGACATGGTGTCCCTAAGGACCAATCCCTCTTTCATTCCCAAGGTGTGGTATCCATTGTGGCTCTTAATCAGTCCACTCATTTGCCAAACTTTTTTTCTTATCCACAGAACAAAGGGGAATGGATACTGCACACCTTAGATGTGCACAGACAACTTAGATTTTACTTGGACAGGACTAAACCTCAAAGGAAATCTGAACTGCTGGTGGCATTTGTTGCAGGGCAGAGGGGGAAGGCTATTTCAAAGCAAATCCTTTCCAAATGGATAGGCCATTGCATTAATTTCTGCTATAAGCACCATGGAAAACCTATCCCACAGGGGGATTAGACAACATTCATCCAGAGCTGCATCTACCTCTACAGCTTTTCTCAGAGGTGATATCCTAGAAGCTGCTACCTGGAGTTCTGTACATACTTTCACCAGACCAAGCATTACCATTTGCCAATTTTCTCTACATCTAGTGCTGGCTTTGCCACTGCAGTCTTGCAGGGCCTTATAGCTGGTCCTAATGCTATCTAAATTCCTCCTCCCATCCTTAGCTTTGGGAATCTACCCAAATGTGATGGCTGCAACAGTGAAACACGAAGAACATAGTACAGTTGTGTACACTTACATAAATGTAGATGTTTGAGTGTATTCACTGTTGCAGTTCTGGTTAACCTCTATTCTCTGTACTATACTTAAAAGCCTTTTGATGTATTTGCTTTATTGTTGGAGGGATAACCTTGTGTGAGTGTGTGTGAGTGTGAGAGTGAGAGAGAGTGTGAGAGTGAGAGTGAGAGGTGAGAGGTGTGAGAGTGAGGAGAGGGGGAGTGTGAGAGTGAGAGAGAGTGAGAGGTGAGAGAGTGAGAGGTGAGAGTGAGAAAGAGTGAGAGAGAGAGTGAGAGTGAGAGAGAGTGTGAGAGAGTGAGAGAGAGTGAGAGAGAGTGAGAGAGAGGGCAAGTGAGAAAGAGTGAGAGAGAGGGAGAGAGAGTGAGAGAGAGTGAGAGAGAGTGAGAGAGTGAGAGAGAGTGAGAGAGAGTGAGAGAGAGTGAGAGAGAGTGAGAGAGAGTGAGAGAGAGTGAGAGGGAGTGAGAGAGAGAGAGTGTGATAGTGAGAGAGAGAGTGTGAGAGAGAGGGAGAGAGTGAGAGAGGGAGAGAGGGTGAGAGAGTGAGAGAGAGTGTGAGAGTGAGAGAGGTGTGAGAGTGGGAGAGAGAGGTGAGAGAGAGTGAGTGAGAGCGTGAGAGAGAGAGTGAGAGAGAGAGAGCATGAGAGAGCGTGTGAGAGTGAGAGAGAGTGTGAGAGAGTGTGAGAGTGTGAGAGAGTGTGAGAGAGTGTGAGAGAGTGTGAGAGTGTGAGAGAGAGAGAGAGAGTGAGAGTGAGAGAGTGAGAGAGAGTGAGAGAGTGAGAGAGAGTGAGAGTGAGAGAGAGTGTGTGAGAGTGTGTGCGAGTGTGTGTGAGGTGTGAGGTGTGTGAGAGTGTGTGAGAGTGTGTGAGAGTGTGTGAGAGTGTGTGAGAGTGTGTGTGAGAGTGTGTGAGAGTGTGTGAGAGTGTGTGAGAGTGTGTGAGAGTGTGTGAGAGTGTGTGAGAGTGTGTGAGAGTGTGTGAGAGTGTGAGAGTGTGTGAGAGTGTGTGAGAGTGTGTGAGAGTGTGTGAGAGTGTGTGAGAGTGTGTGTGAGAGTGTGTGAGTGTGTGTGAGAGTGTGTGAGTGTGTATATATGGATCTAGAACGTTTGCTCGAGTGAGCAAACGTCCGAATCCATAATAACCGAACACACTTTAAGCGCTTTTAAAAAAGCACTTCGTTACAAAAAAATAAAACACTAAATTTACATTTTAGCAAAGGGGCTTCGCCCTCTGGCACTCCCCATGTGGGGGGCTGTGCCCCCCACCCCCCTTCTTTAATATTCTCCCTCCGAGATTGCACTACAGTGGGGAAAAGGAAAATTTCCCTTACCCGCACCGTAGTACAGTCTCGGCAACAGGCATACTTGCACAAAAGTGCTTCTTTGGTAAAAAGCACTTTCACTTAAGTATGCCAGGCCGTTTGGGTTTTGGACGTTTGCTCACTCGAGCAAACGTCCTAGATCCATATATATTTATTTAATTGCTTCCCATTAAGTGGGGCACGTGACATCTGGGTAATGGCATCTGCTGCATGCTTTATACCCCTGACAACCTGACGTCACAGAAGATGAGACAGCAACTGACGCAGGACCCAAGCCTTTGTTAATCAGGCCGACTTGAGGGCTGCTGCAAGCAGATAACCCAAATGTGCAACTGTGAATACACTCGAACATCTACATTTATGGTAAGTGTACACAACTGTACTTTTCGGTGAGGTTGTGTGAAAGTGTGGTTAACTAGGTTGGAAACTCTGAGGTCAATAAAGGTAGCATCTGACAGCATGCCTTTGTTCATCTCTGTGAGAATGTTGAGGGACCAGGGGGTGGTTGGAAGTACTTCATCTAGGCCAAACTGTGAAAAACTTAACATAAGGTGGGGGCATATGGATATAGTTCTGAAGTGGCCTTGAGCGTCTTTTGGTTTGGCAAGTGGTTTGACAATTGCTGATTTACCAAAAATTGGGCATAATATTGTTGCAGAGGCAAAGCTTGAAGTTGTACTGGAGAGGAGCAACTGTGTAAGTTATGACAGTTGTAAATGAAACTATTGTGGAGATTATCAGTACTAGTAGGGCTGTCTAACTGTAATTATTCCAAGAGTTTTTTGATGAAGTGTTTGAAATAGAATTGAGAGATGTATTATGGAGGAGTTGGTGTGGGGCGAGTTGTTGAGGGTTTTTTTGGAAAGGGGAGGTCACTAAAGTGTATGAAGAAAGTGTTCTGCAGTGATGTTGGCTGAAGTACCAGCAACATATTATGGAACTTACTAAGCAAAAATTCGCTACCTTTACAGACTGTGCAGAAAATAATTACAAGAGCTTATGCATTCTGCAAGCCAAGTCAGCAAGAATGCTTTGCAATGTGGCTTTGATGCCCTAGAAGCATCTTGCAAGGCAGCAGTCACTAATTCTGTACTGAGAAGGCATGCTTGGCTTAAAGAGCAGGCCTTGCCAAACCATGTCAAATCGAAATTGCTAGACGATCCTTTGAACAACTATAATCTGTTTGACACCAAAGCAGTAGAGGTTCTTAAAAAGATGGAAAAAAGAGCTAAATCTATGCAGACAGTCAAAGAATTCTTGCAAGTACAGCCTCCTAGATTCAGTAGGCATTGCCCCTCGAAACATTGGTCCTTTCCAGCCCCCTCAAGACCATCTCAAACTAGACCCAGGGGAAACAAGACCCCCCCCCCCCCAGACTACAGTCTCAGGATATGCAGAGATCTAAGCAATGGAGTGCCTCCACTTCAAAAACAGGGAGTGCTAAGCCACCCCCTTACGAAAAGAATTCACAATGGCTTCTCAACTCCTTTCCTCACTTCTGCTCAACTGCCCGTGCCCCTAGGAGGAAAACTTGCCTATCATGCAAAAAACTGGACTTCCATCACCAGACCGATGGGTCATCAACATTGTATCCCAGGGGTACAAATTTTACTTCCACTCCCTGCAAACCCCAAAAAGGTTCCCAGATCGACCTCCAAACCAGTGGGCAGAGGCACAAAACCAAGTTCAATATCTGTTCTCCATAAGGGCAATTCAACCTGTTCCTGCAGAACAGATAGGTCAAGGGTTCTATTCCAGACTTTTCCTGGTACACAGAAAAGAGGGCACTTGGTGCCCAATCCTAGATCTCTCCATTCTAAACACCTTCCTGGTGGTACCAAAATTCTCACCCTTCAGCAGCTGCTTCCTATGCTGGCCAAAGATGCCTGGTTAGCCACCCTAGACCTAAAAGAAGCCTTATCTGCACATCCCCATCAGGGACTCATGCAGGAAATACCTACACTTCAGGGCAGGATCTATGCATCATCCGTTCTCTGCACTTCCCTTTGGCTTATCCACTGCTCCCAGAGTATTCACAAAATGCCTGGCTCCAGCCATTACCTGCTGCAGACACAGAAAAATTCAAATGTACCCATACTTGGACAACTGCTTGATTCAGGCAGACAGAAAATGCTGTTGCAGCACCTGACATTTGTAAAGAAACTTCGAACCTCCCCTGGGGTACACTATCAATGAAAAGAAATCAAAACTAGTCCCCAGTCAAAAGATTGTATTGCTGGGAACAAGCTTAGACACAGCATCCCAGATGGCAATTCTTACTGCAGAAAAACAAGCCTATCTGACAGGCTACTTCACTCAAATGGCCACTAGAACCCATCTACCTGCAGGGAAAATCCTGCAGGCCCTAGGGTTCATGGCCTCTTGCATTCTACTAATTCCATATGCCAGACTGCTTATGGGGAAACTTCAGTGGTACTTAAATCTTTGGTACCAGAATTCGCAGGACCTGGAAACTGTCATTCCTATCATACCTGGTCTAAGGACAGAGTTTCTTTGGTGGGCAGCAGCATGCAACCACAACAAGGGACTTCCCTTTACTCAACCCTATGCCACCCAGACCCTAACCACAGATGCATCAGACTATGCCTGGGGGGCACACCTGGATGATAAGTGCATTCAGGGCCACTGGAGCTCAAGTCAGATTCATTTGCATATCAACCAAAAAGAGATGCTAGCTGTCCAGCACGCTCTAACAGCTTTCAGATCCCTACTCTCACCAGGACCCCTGCTAATAAAAACATGAACAAGCAGGGTGGAACCCACTCTGCAGGCTAGCCATGGCCCTGGACATGCAGGTCCATCTGCAAGCTCAATTCCTGCCAGGCAAACAAAACTCATTGACAGACGACTTAAGCAGAAATCTCCTTGACCCACACGAGTGGCAATTAGAGCACCTTCAGCCTTCTGAATCAGAAATGGGGGACCCCAGAGGTGGACCTCATTGCCTCTCCCTGCAATCACCAGCTCAACAAATTCTGCACTAGGACACCTCACAGCAGGGCCTGGAAAGTGGATGCCCTATCCTTCCAGTGGGTAAACCTCTCTATCTATGCATTTCCCCCTCTGTCCCTTCTCTCAAGAATATTGCTCTAGATAAGACAGGACAGACCAAGGACAGTCTTGATTGCCTTAGACTGGCCACACCAGCACTGGTACCTGCTACTGCGCAGCTCGTCACTGGTGTCACCCTGGCACCTACCCCAGAACCCTGACCCTCCTCACTCAACAGGGGGGACAGATCTTGCATCCGCATCTGCAAACCTTGAATCTTGCAGCCTGAATTATTCCTTGAATTCTCCCCCAGTGACCAGACTAAGCAAGGAGGTGCTGGATGTCATTCTGGAAGCCAGAAGACCCAATACAAGGAAATACTATGCGGATAAGTGGAAAAGGTATTGCTCCTGGATTCGGTCTAAAGGAGAGTACACAGCACTGCCCTGCCTACCTCTAATCCTGGATTAGTTGGCAGATGATCTCCACAAAGGTCTGTCCTTCTCCATTAAAATCCATGCCTCTGCCATCTCGGCTCATTACAACACTGAGACACCTCTCTTTTCACCCTCACATCAAACAGTTCCTGAGAGGGGCAAACAACTTAAGGCCACCAAGGAGAGCACCCATCCCTGCTTGGGATCTTAACTTTGTACTGGAAAAGCTCACGCTAACCCCCTTTGAGCCTGCAGCGTCAGCAGAGTTAAAATTCCTCTCTTGGAAAACATCCTTGCTTCTGACCATCACTTCAGCTAGAAGAGTGTCTGAGCTACAAGCACTCATGGCTGTGAAACCCTTCATTATTTTTCATGCTGACAGGGTCTCCCTCAGGACTAATCCTTCCTTTATGCCTAAAGTGGTGTCAAGTGTGGCTCTCAATCAGTCTATTTGCCAACATTCTTTCCTAATCCTCAAAATAAAGGGGAAAGGATCCTGCACTCCTTGGACGTGCACAGACAGCTCAGATTCTACCTGGATAGGACTAAGCCCTTCAGGAAACCTGACAAGTTATTACTCAGTTTTGCACCGGGGCAGAGGGAAAGACCATTTCAAAACAGACAATTTCCAAATGGATAGCACACTGTATCCATTTCTGCTGCAAACAGCATGGGAAACCTACCCCTCAGGGGGTTAGAACACATTCCACTAGGGCAACTTCTACCTCTACAGCATTCTTCAGTGGAGTCCCTACCAGGGACATTACATTCTGGAAGCTGCTACCTGGAGTTCTGTACACACATTCTCTACACACATTCTCCAAGCATTACCACCTGCCTATATTTTCCAAATCCAGGGCAGGTTTTGCAACAGCAGTCCTGCAGGGCATACTAGCCAGCCCAAAGTCTTCTTGACTGCCTCCACCCTTTCTTCAGCTTTGGGAATCAACCCAAGTGTGGTGACTACAACAGTGAAACACAAACATAGTACACTTGTGTACATTTACCATAAATGTAGATGTTCGAGTGTATTCACTGTTGCAGTCCTGGTTTCCCTCCCTCCAGCCCCTTCTCTCTCTCCTCTCTGCATATTACTCTCCCCTTACAGTGGTATTGGTATTTACTTTTTACAGGTGGTGATTTTCCCACCATAACTTAGCTCCCTATTGGGGGGGCTTCTGACATTTGGGGAAAGGAAAACTGATGTAATGGCATCTGCTGCCTGTTTTTATACCCCTGATGACCTGACCTCAGTCCTGGAGTGACCGCAACCGACACAGAAATACTAAGTCTCTGGTATTCGGGCCGACTGAGGGCTATCTGCAGGCAGATAAACCCAAGTGTGATGACTGCAACAGTGAATACACTCGAACATCTAGATTTATTTTAAGTGTACACAACTGTACTTTCTCGCTATGTCTCCGTGGGGTTTCTCTCATGTCCAAAAAACATGCTGAGTGTTTCCATCTCAAACTCACCAATGAATGGAACTGTGGGGAGAAGCACAGACTCTACATGGTGCCCTGTAGGGGGAAGAGTTGTACTGTGGTGTGCATTATCCTCAAGAACACGGATCACAGACTGTGTGCCGTGGCAGGGCTAAAATAAGGCTCTAGGTGATTCGGTCATGTTGACTAATGTTGACAAAATGGGCATGAGTAGTTACTGGTGATGTGGGTTGAGGACCCGGCCTACTCTGACCCACGCTAGGGACCCATGCTAATGGTGGGAGAAGTATATGTGCCCCTATTGGCCAGTGTGTGCCTGCCGTAAAGCCCAGCAGCCCTGGGTCAATAAGCTACTGGCTGGACGGTGTCTAGTTGCCCAGCCTGGGATAGCTCTGTTGAGAAAAAGCTGGACGTAAAACCAACCAATCTGCCAAACCTGAACTGAGAATTGCTACGCTTAATATAGGTTCACTGACGGGATGCAGCTTGGAAGTGGATGACATGATAATACGGAGGAGGCTGGACATCCTATGTATCCAAGAGACGAGATGGAAGGGCAGAGCAGCAAAGCAACTTGGGTTGGGATCCTGAGTATACTACTCAGGTGGAGGGCAGGCTAGAAATGGTGTAGGAATTGTGGTGAGAGAGTCTTCAGAAAGCAGTAAGGGATATCATCAGAATTAATGACAGACTCATGACAGTCAGACTTCATTGTAATGATAGGGCAGTATTCATAATGTCAGCCTTTGCTCCACAGCAGGGTTATGATAGTGACAAAAAGAGTGCATTCCGACAGCAGTTGTAGGACCTACTAGATAAAGCAAGACAGCATGAATTGGTGTTGATAATGGGCGACTTGAATACATATGTCAGGACAGACAGAACAGATTGAGTACAGCCTGGGCCCACATGGGTGAGGCAACAGGAATAAAGGAGGCATTCTAGATTTCTGTCTGGCAAATGGCTTGATAGTAGCCAACACATGGTTCAGAAACAGAGACAGTCACAAGATCACATACAAGAGTAGTCAACATGCAATTCAGGTAGGCTTTCTCCTAGTAAGGAAACGGCACCAGGGTAGAATCCATGATTGCAAAGTCATCCCCAGTGAAAGTCAGCCCACAGCGTAAACCACTAGTTATCACAATCAGCTGCAGGTAGTGGTCAGAGAAGGCTCTAAAGTTAACAGAGACGAGACTGAAGACCTGGAAGTTGACAGGAGAGAAAGTACAACCGTTCAAGGAATTACTCAGGGCTCTAGCACCCCAAGAAGAGGAGGAAATGGGCGGAGTTGAAGAAGAATCACAGCACCTAAAAACAGCATATGTTAGGACTACAGAAAAGATATGTGGCCAAGCTAGGTATGGAAATAAGGTACATCAGGAAAGCTGGTGGTGGAATGCAGAAGTCCAGGAAGCCATCAAAAGAAGGAAGGAGTGCAGGAAGAAGTGGGAGACAAAAAAGACTGACCAGGCTAGGAAGGACTACTGGTTGGCTAACAAAGAAGCTAAGAAAGAAGTTGCAGTAGCAAAGAATAGGGCATCAGAGGCACTGTACCAATTTCTGGAAAGTGACTCAGTAAAGGGCACAAAGAAACTATATCGGGTTGCAAGGCAAAGACAGAAAGATAAAGAAGATAGTCAGACACCCTTCATAAGGGATGCCAGCAACAACTTGCTCACTAGTCCATCGGACATCAAAAGCAGATGAAAGGAGTATTTCCAGCAGCTTCTGAATGAAGAAAACCCCACAGAAGTTGTACTGCCCCAGAAACCGCCTACAATGTGAGAAGAAGAGGAGCCCATCCTAGAAGAGGTAAGAACAGTACTAAGGAAAATGAAGTCCGGGAAAGCAGCAGGCTCAGATGAGGTCACAGCAGATATGATGGATGTTGGATGAGATAGGGGAGAAATGGCTCCTGAGGGTATTAATAGTGTGGAGAGAAAGGCATATCCCAGATGACTGGAGAATAAGCATACTCGTGCCAGTGTACAAGAACAAAGGGGACATCCACAACTGTGGGGAGTAGAGAGGTATCAAACTCCTATCACATTGCATGAAAGTTCTGGAGAGGGTGATTAATAAACAGATATGCAGAGTAGTAGAATGTAAGATGGGAGATGAGCAGTTTGGATTCAGATCAGGATGCAGCACAACTGACCCGATGTTTGCATTGAGACAGATACTTGAGACAAAGCTAGAGCTGAGGAGAGAGTCCAGCTGGGCATGCCTAGACTTGGAGAAAGCATATGACAAGGTCCCAAGAAAGCTGATCTGGGCGGGTCTATATTAAAAGCACAAAGGTGTACTTACCTGAATACCTAAACGCTGACATGTCTTCATCGAACCGTGAAAACATTGATCGTCCTGAAGCATGAAATCCAAAACGTCGAATCATCTTGGTTGGCTCTTCTGCGGTATAGCTCCTTAAAGTAAGTGTGCAATAGTTACGCACCTTAGGGTTAGGGTGCAAGTTAAGGTAAGTGCATACATGGTGGTATATGCAAGATTTAGTGTAGGGTTAGAAGTAGGGTTTAGTTTAGGGTTAGAAGTAGGGTTTAGTTTAGGGTTAGAAGTAGGGTTTAGTTCAGGGTTAGAAGTAGGGTTTAGTTCAGGGTTAGAAGTAGGGTTTAGTTCAGGGTTAGAAGTAGGGTTTAGTTTAGGGTTAGAAGTAGGGTTTAGTTTAGGGTTAGAAGTAGGGTTTTGGTTAGTGTATGTATGTGATTTATTTAATTTGTTTGGGTAGGTAGTATGCAGCGGGTGGTGTGGTGGGACAACTATGACTGTTCGAGTTTTTGAATTTCGTGGTTTAGGGCATTCGGTGTATTTGCGGTTCGTGGAATATGTGTCGAAGTTTAGGTATTCTGGTAAGTAAACATTCGTGCTTTTAATATAGACCCGATCTGGGCAGTACTGCGGTGGTGTGAAGTCCCAGAAATATTTGTAGAATTAGTGCTGGCCATGTACAAGGACCCAATGACTCAAGTACAAACAGTATTCGGCCTCACAGAGGGGGTTCCCTGTGGGAGTAAGTGTACATCAGGGTTCAGCTGTGAGCCCACTGCTGTTCATACTGGTGATGGACTACATTAGCAATCAGGTTGGAGGGGATGGATCAACAAAACTGCTGTATGCAGATGATGTGGCAGTACAGGCAGACTCTGAGCTAGAACTTCAGCAAAGGATAGGAGAATGGAATGCAAATTTGAAGGCACACAGGATGAAACTAAGCACAGATAGGATGGTGGTCATGGCAGCAAATTGGGGAAATCAGAAGAAGCTGAGAATAGAGATAGAAGGGAAGGTAGTGGAACAGGTAAACGGCTTCAAGTATCTGGGAGGGGTAGTTGAGAAGAAGGGTAGTCTGAGTGAAGAGGCCAAAGCTAGAATCAGAGGGGCTGCAGCCCAATTGGCAGAGTATCTGGTGTAGTCTGACAGAAGAATGCCAAAGAAGCTGAAAAGTAAGGTGTACAAGACGGTGGTGCGACCAGTGCTACTGTGTGGTACAGAAACCTGGGCAGTAAAGGCAGAACAGTTCAAGAAGCTGAAGGTGATGGAAATGAAGTGCCTGATAAAGGTGGTAGGATGCACACTGTAGTACAGACAAAGAAATGAGGACATAAGAGCAGAAGCCAAATCTAATTGCAGGAAAGATCAAAGAACAAATTAAGGTGTTTTGGGCACATGTCTAGAAAAGCAGAAGACAATCTGGTGATGAAGATTTGGGACAGACAGGAAGAAGTAAGAGGAAGCGAGGACGTCCAGCAAGGAGGTGGATGGATTGTGTGAAAGAAGATCTGCGACAGTCAGGCATGAGTGTTGAAGGGAAGAGTGTGACACTGAATCGAGAGAGTTGGCGACAGTTAAGACGATACCCTGATCCAAGTAGAAAAGTGGGGGCTGATGATGATGATTCTTTTCATAGCTTTATTTTTGGTTGTGATGGAAAAGCTGCTTTTCAGGCGCCATTGAGAACTTTTTCTGCTTCCCTGCTGTGGGATTTCAGAGCATTGTGGTCCTCTACTGTTTCATTTTAGCTAGAGTCTATTGTCTCTGGTCTTGGGATTTCGGGTTCCTTTACCACTTTCTGTGTTGTAGCACCTGCTGATGTGGATTCAGTAGATGTTCATCGTGCATACAGCTGCAGTCATAACAGATGGGTTCTCCTGCCGTCAGGCGGGTCCTCGGTCGGCCGAATTCCAATGTATAGGTCCGGCGTCGGTTGTCGTCGCTTCTTCCCTGACGTCAGTGCGACAGGGGTATAAAGGAACCAGCCGACGACATTTTCTTCAGTCTTTCATGCCGCGCGGTGCCCGAAGCAAAAGCAGTTCGCAAGTGCCGGTCGGCCAGCTCCTGAGATTACGAAAATTTGGAAACCGAAGTCTTCTTGAAAGCTAAGTACCCCGTTGGGGAAACTTTTCTTGCCTCAGACCGATGTCAGACAAAGTTAATAATTGTATCTCTTGTGGGAAGCAAATACCGGATAAGGATTTCCATTCCCTCTGTATACCTTGTTTAGGCCCAGACCACGACGTCTCGGTCTGTCGCTTTTGTGCTACATTCAACAAACGCACCATTAAGCGTTGGGCGGAGTTCGCCCAGCATTATTTTGGGAAAACATTTAACTATATTATGTCGTTTGATACTCCGACTCAAGTTTTGTCTAAAAAACGCAAAGATAAGGACCGACACACGAGGTCCGCGGCCTCTACCGACACCACGCCAAAGCTAACTACACGTGGTCCGGTTCTCAGCGAGGCCTCGCAGCCCCTGACTACCGGCGACACTTCTTTGGCAGTGTCTCCTGTGCCAGTCGCAGGCTCCTCGCCCACACCCGACTACAGATACCAAAGCCACTCTTGGCGTTGAAACTCAGAATGTGGACAGGTCCACCTCCACTGAAGGTGTCTTCAGACCTTCCTCTTCTTTCTCCATCAAGGCTTTCACTAAGTCTAAAGCAACCATGCACTCTGAGACAAGCTACACAGGGCCCATCTCCAGGCCCCATGCCTAAGAAACAGATGCTTAAAATGGCTGAGGATTTATTTACTCTTATCAGAGGTTCTCAGCCCCCACCGGACAAAAGGCCCAGAGTGGAGGAAGATTCCCCCTCCTCTGATCAGGGCTCCATTATTTCAGAGCACTCTGATGATCAGTAACATTCTTTCTCCCCTTTTGAAGACTCTGATGCGGAGGAGTCCATCCCTTCTGTATCCACCCCTGAGGATTACTCATTTGGGGAAACTTTGCATACCTTAAGGGAACACTTCCACTGGGAAGGCAAAGATTATTCAGATTCCAAGAAAAGGCTTAGGGAATTTCTCTTGCTACCTCAGCACAGGCCTCTGGCTATACCTCCTGTCTTGGACATCCTAGATGATGTTTACTCGGAGGCCTGCCTTAACCCGGACTCTCTACCTCCAGCTCCAGTTAAGCCTGACAGGTACTACAGGGTTCCTAACTCACACCAATTTCTATACAAAAGCCATGCTGCTCACCCAGAAACCATCTCACAGGGCCCCAAGGGAGTTAAGGCCTCCACTGCTAAAAATCCATTACCTTCCGAGAGAGATTCTAGATCCTTAGAAAGGTGGGGAAAAAAGGTATATACCTCGGCTACCTTAACCATGAGGGCCTTAAACTGTCAGTTCCATATGCTAAAATACCAACAGTTTTTGTTATCCCAATTGAAAAGTAAAATGTCACAACCTGAACAACCAGACTTGAAGGAGTTGAAGGATTTGATACATAGTGCAGAACAAGTGGGTAAGCATACCTTACAATGTGGTTTTGATGCTCTAGAGGCCTCATGTAGAGCTGCTGTTACAGGATCAGTCATGCGTAGGCATGCCTGGCTCAAGGAACAAGCCTTGCCTCATCATGTCAAAGCTAAATTACTAGACGCTCCTCTTCAAAAGGATGTACTATTTGGTGCTAATGCTGAGGAGGTATTAAGGAAAATGGAGGAAAAGGCTAAATCAATGCAAACTGTGAAAGATTTTCTACAGGTACAACCCCCACGTTTTAGTAGAATTTGGCCTTCCAAAAACTGGTCCTTTCCTGCCACGGACAGACCCCAAAGAGGCAGATATAGGCGCCCGAGGGGCAGAGGGCAATCCCAAGGATCGTTTAGAGGCAGACAATGGCAAGCTCCGATACAAAGAGGTGGTGAGGATAACTCGCAATCTTTCAGAAAGCAAACCCAATGACTTTCCCCTTTGCATGCCAAGCAAGTCTCAAATGGCAGCCCCCTTAGGAGGAAAGCTGGCATTATTTTCAAAAAATTGGCATATTGTCACAAAGGACAAATGGATCCTGGACATTATAAACAGAGGCTACAAATTCCATTTTCACCTTTCCAAAAATGAGAGGCATGCCAAACCTGCCACACAATCAAAGGGCAGAGGCACAAAGGCAAATTGCAGATCTCATAAACATGAAAGCTATTCATGAGGTACCTACGCACGAACAAGGTCAAGGTTTTTATTCCAGGCTATTTCTGGTACTAAGGAAGGGAAAAGATTGGAGACCTATTTTGGACCTATCCATCCTAAACCCATTTCTGCTTGTACCAAAATTAAGATGCTCACTCTACAGCAACTTCTTCCCATGCTGGGTAAGGAGTCTTGGCTGGTAACATTGGACCTCAAGGAGGCATACCTGCATGTCCCAATCAGACAAAATTGCAGAAGGTACCTCAGATTTCTTGCAAGTTCAACCCATTATCAGTTCTCTGCATTGCCCTTTGGCTTATCTACTGCGCCCAGAGTATTCACGAAATGCCTGGCATCAGTAATTGCCTACTGCAGACTTCAAGGGATACAAATATACCCCTATTTGGATGACTGCCTGATCCATCTGGCTTATGTAATAATGTTGTTGAACTCTCGGGGATATACAGTCAACAAAAAGAAATCAAGGCTAATACCCTCTCGGAAGAGAATTTTCCTGGGTGCCAATTTGGACACAAACACCCAGATGGCCTACCTCATGCCAGAGAAGCAGGGGCAACTAATTCAATACTTCAGAGCACTGCAAATTGCACCAGGCTGACTGCAAGGAAAATCCTGCAGGCTCTGGGATTCATGGCATCATGCATCTTACTAATCCCATGTGCAAAGCTGCATATGAGGAAACTACAATGGTACCTGAAAAACATATGGTCTCAACACAGCCACAGTTTGGAAACAATAATACCACTAATTCCATGTCTGCAAAAGGAATTTCTGTGGTGGGCTCAAGCATGTCAAACAAACACAGGTCTTCCATTCAGCAAGCCTCAAGCAAATCAAGTCATCACAACAAGACGCCTCGGACTATGCCTGGGGGGCGCACATGACAGATCGGTGCATTCAGGGCAAATGGTCCCAAAAAGAAAAGCACCTTCACATCAATCAAAAAGAAATGCTAGCAGTAATAAATGCTATTATAGCTTTCAAGGACCTTCTACAACCAGGTCAACTATTGATAAGAACGGACAACACCACAGTTATGTGGTACATAAACAGGGAGGAACACATTCCTACCCCCTATGCAGACTGGCCATGTCACTTTGGAACATGGCCATGGACTTACAAATGGAACTACAAGCACAGTACTTGCCAGGCAAGGAAATCACGCTGGCAGACAACCTAAGCAGGAATATGACAGATTCACACGAATGGAAATTGCATCCAAAAGTTTTTCCAGAAATAATCCAAGAATGGGGAAGGCCAGACATAGATCTCTTTGCCTCCCACAAAAATCACCAGTTGACAAAATTCTGCTCAAGGATTTTCCATCCAAAGGCCTGGAGAGTGAACGCTCTTTCTTTCAGTTGGACATCAATGACAGTTTATGCCTTCCCACCTCTTCCTCTGCTGCCCAAAGTTCCATTGAAAACCAGAGCAGACAGACCAAAGATGATTCTCATTGCTCCGGACTGGCCAAGGCAACACTGGTACCCACTCCTGAGGAGCCTGACGCATTCCCCACCATGGACCCTGCCTCTAATGCCTCTTCTTCTGACTCAGCACAGCTTCAAAACTCTTCACAGCCAGCTAAAAACACTCAATCTAGCCGCATGGAAGATTCCTTAGCATCACAACAGGCCCTACTCTCCAAGGAGGTACAGGATGTCATTTTGGAGGCCAGAAGGCCATCAACTAGAAAAGCTTACTCCGCAAAATGGAAACGGTTTTGTGTCTGGAATGAGAAAAAGGGCCAGGATCCTGGAAAATTGAATTTACCTCAAATACTACAATATTTGGCTGAGCTGCTAAGCAGTGGACTTTCATTCTCCTCCATCAAAATCCATGCCTCAGCCATTTCGGCAGAATACAACACTGATCCACCTTTATTCTCTCACCGTCTTTTAAGACAGTTCCTCAGAGGGGCTAAGAATCTAAGACCTCCAAGGAAACAACCAATACCTGCTTGGGATCTTAATTTCATTCTGGAAAAACTGACATTGCCTCCCTTTGAGCCAGCTGCCTCATCAGATTTGCAATACTTGTCCTGGAAAACAGCTTTCCTTCTGGCTATCACCTCAGCTCGTAGAGTTTCAGAACTACAGGCTCTCATGGCTGTCCAGCTTTTTATCATCTTCCATCAGGACAGAGTTTCCTTACGAACCAACCCGTCCTTTATGCCTAAAGTGGTATCCAGGGTAGCTTTAAATCAGGCCATACATTTACCTACTTTTATCCTAATCCTCAAAACAAAGGGGAGAGATTACTACATTCCTTGGACATCCACAGACAACTGCGTTATTATTTGGACAGAACAAAGCCTTTCAGAAAATCAGAACAGCTCTTTGTGTCCCATGCTGTAGGGGCTCAAGGAAAGCCAATTTCCAAACAGACAATCTCTAAATGGATAGCCCACTGCATACGCTTTTGCTATTCCTTTCATGGCAAAACTGTACCTACAGGCATTAGAACTCATTCCACCAGGGCCACAGCCACCTCTGCAGCTTTCCTCAGAGGAGTTCCTACCAAGGATATTTTGGAAGCAGCCACTTGGAGTTCTGTGCATACCTTCTCCAAGCACTACAACCTACCTTTATACTCCAAATCTAGAGCAGGCTTTGCCACTGCAGTCTTGCAGGGCATTTTGGCTCCTCCTAGTTCCATATAGTGCCTACCACCCCTTTCTTAGCTTTGGGATTCTACCCATCTGTTATGACTGCAGCTGTATGCACGATGAACATAGTACAGATGTTCATCGTGCATACAGCTGCATTAATCACAGATGGGTTCTCTGCCGTCAGGCGGTCCCTCGGTCGGCCGAATTCCAAAGTCTTGGTCCGGCGTCGGTTGTTGTCGCTTTCTCTTCTGACGTCAGTGAGGCCAGAGTATATAAGACACAGCCGACGCCATGTTCTTCAGTCTTTTTTGCCGCGCGGTGCCCGAAGCAGAAGCAGTTAGCAAGTGCTGGTCGGCCAGCTCCTGAATTACGAATATTTTGGAATCCGAAGTCTTCATTAAAGCTAAGTACCACGTTGGGGAAACTTTTCTTGCCTCAGACCAATGTCAGAAAAAGTTAATAATTGTATTTCTTGTGGGAAGCAAATACCGCATAAGGATTTCCATTCCTGCTGCATACCTTGTTTGGGCCCAGACCACGACGTCTCGGGCTGTCACTTTTGCGCTACCTTCAATAAGCGCACTATTAAGCATCGGGCGGAGTTCGCCCAGCACTACTTTGGTAAAGCTTTTGATTATAAAATGTCGTCGGACACTCCGACTACCGTTTTGACCAAATAACGCAAGGAAAAGGACCGACACGCGAGGCCCGCAGTCCCCACGCCAAAACAGGCTACACGTGGTCCGGCTCTCAGCGAGACGCCTTTGCAGTCCCTGACTACCGACTACACTTTTTTGGCGGTGTCCTCTGTACCCGAGACCGCTGGGTCCTCGGCCCTTTCCCAGACTACAACCGAAGCCTCTGCTAATGCTGAGCCTACTAATGTGGACAGGTCCACCTCCACCCATGGTGTATTTAGGCCCTCATCTTCTTTTTCAATTAAGGCCTTTACTAAATCCAAAGCAGCCAGGCAGCCCATGAGGCCTGTTGTACAGGGCTCATCTCCAGGTCCCATGCCTAAAAAAACAGATGCTTAGAATGGCTGAGGATTTAATTACTCTTATCAGAGGTTCTCAACCCCCCCCCCCCCCAGACAAGAGACCCAGAGTGGAGGAAGATTCTCCCTCTTCTGATCAGGGATCCATTTTATCAGAACATTCTGATGCAGAGGAACACTCTTACTCTCCTTTTGAGGATTCGGATGCAGAACAGTCCATTCCCTCTGTATCCCCTCCTGAGGATTTTTCCTTTGGGGAAACCTTGCACACCTTGAGGGAACACTTCCATTGGGGGAAGGCCAAGACTTTTCAGATTCCAAGAAAAGACTTAGGGAATTTCTTTTGTTACCTCAACACAGACCTCTGGCTATACCCCCTGTTTTGGACATACTGGATGATGTCTATTCGGAGGCTTGTCTTAACCCGGATTCTCTGCCTCCTGCACCAGTCAAACCTGATAGGTATTACAGAGTACCCAGCTCTCACCAATTTCTCTTCAAAAGCCATAATGCTGACCCTGAAACCATTTCACAAGGCCCCAAGGGATTGAAGGCCTCCACTGCCAAAAATCCACTTCCTGCAGAAAGGGAATCAAGATCTTTGGAAAGGTGGGGGAAAAAGGTTTATACCTTGGCCACCCTAGCCATGAAGGCTTTAAATTGTCAGTTTCATATGCTTAAATATCAACAGTTCCTGTTATCACAATTGAGGAACAAAATGTCTCAACCTGAACAACAAGATTTAAAGGAGTTACAGGATATGATGCATAGTGCAGAACAAGTGGGTAAACACACCTTACAAAGTGGTTATGATGCCCTAGAGGCCTCAAGTAGAGCAGCAGCTACAGGATCAGTCATTCGCAGACATGCCTGGCTTAGGGAACAAAATTTACCTGATCATGTGAAAGCTAAACTTCTAGATGCTCCTTTACAAAAGGATGTGCTGTTTGGTACTAATGCTGAGGAGATACTACGGAAAATGGAAGAAAAAGCCAAATCTATGCAAACTGTCAAAGCTTTCTTACAGGTCCAGCCACCACGTTTTAGCAGAAATTGGCCTTCAAAAAACTGGTCCTTTCCAGCCACTGACAAGCCCCAAAGAGGTAGATACAGACGCACAAGGGGCAGAGGGCAATCACAAGGATCATATAGAGGCCGACAATGGCAAACTCCAACATCAAGAGGTGGCGAAGACAGTGCACAACAATACAGGAAGCAAACCCAATGACTCCCTCATTTCCAGGCCAAGCACGTCTCAGCTGGCAGCACCTTTGGGAGGAAAACTAGCACTATTTGCAAGCAATTGGCATATTGTCACAACAGACAAATGGATCCTGGACATTATAAACAGAGGCTACAAATTTCAATTTCACACTCTTCCAAAAATGAGAGGCATGCCAAACCTGCCACAAAATCAAAGGGCAGAGGCACAACTGTAAATTTCAAAGCTCATAAGCATGAGAGCTATTCAAGAGGTACCTACTCACCAACAAGGTCAAGGTTTTTATTCAAGACTTTTCCTGGTACGAGGGAAAGGAACCGACTGGAGACCCATTTTGGACTTATCCACCCTAAACACATTTCTAATCGTACCAAAATTCAAGATGCTCACATTACAGCAGCTTCTTCCCATGCTGGGCAAGGAGTTCTGGCTGGTAACATTGGACCTCAAGGAGGCATACCTGCATGTCCCAATCAGACAAAGCTGCAGAAGATACCTCAGATTTCTTGCAGGTTCAATCCACTATCAATTCTCTGCATTGCCCTTTGGCTTATCTACTGCGCCCAGAGTATTCACAAAGTGCCTGGCATCAGTGATTGCCTACTGCAGACTTCAAGGGATACAAATTTACCCTTATCTGGACGACTGCCTGATCCAAGCCGACAGCAAGAACATACTTCTGGAACATCTGGCATTTCTCTGGGATATACAGTCAACAAAGAAAAATCAAGGCTAACACCATCCCAGAAAATAACTTTCCTGGGTGCCAACTTGGACACAAACACCCATATGGCCTACATTACACCAGAAAAACAAGGGCAACTATCTCAGTACTTCAAAATACTAGCAAAAAGTACCAGGCTTACTGCAAGGAAAATCCTGCAGGCTCTGGGATTCATGGCATCTTGCATTCTGTTAACCCCATTTGCAAAGCTGCATATGAGGAAACTTCAATGGTACCTAAAAAACCTATGGTCTCAACACAGTCACAGCTTGGAAACAATAATACCAATAATTCCATGTTTGCAAAAGGAATTTCTATGGTGGGCCCAAGCATGTCAAGCAAACAAAGGCCTCCCATTCTGCAAGCCTCAAGCAAAACAAGTCATAACCACAGTCGCCTCAGACTACGCCTCGGGGCACATAACTAACAGGTGCATTCAGGGCAAATGGTCCCAAAAAGAAAAGCACCTTCACATCAATCAAAAAGAAATGCTAGCAGTAATAAATGCAATTACAGCTTTTAAGGACTTCCTGCATCCAGGACAATTACTGATAAGAACAGACAACACCACGGTAATGTGGTACATAAACAAACAAGGAGGAACACATTCATACCCCTTGTGCAGACTAGCCATGACTCTTTGGAACTTGGCTGTGGAAAGACAAATCGAACTTCAAGCACAGTACTTGCCAGGATTGGAAAACACACTGGCAGACAATCTAAGCAGAAAAATGACAGATCCACACGAATGGAAATTACATCCTCAGGTGTTTGCAGAAATAATCCAAGCATGGGGGAGGCCAGACATAGATCTTTTTGCCTCCCACAGGAATCAATTGGAAAAGTTTTGTTCAAAGACCTTTCACCCAAAGGCCTGGAGAGTGGACGCCCTTTCATTCAGTTGGTTAACATGGACAGTTTACGCATTCCCACCTCTGCCCCTTCTGCCCAAGGTGCTTTTGAAAGCAAGAACAGACAAACCGAAGATGATACTGATTGCTCCAGATTGGCCAAGACAACACTGGTACCCACTCCTGAGGAGCCTAACACATACTCCTCCCTGGTCCCTGCCTCTAATGCCTCTTCTGCTGACTCAGCACAGCTACAAAACTCTTCACAGTCAGCTGAAAACACTCAATCTCGCTGCATGGAAAATTCCTTAACACCACAACAGAACCTACTCTCCAAGGAGGTACAGGATGTCATTTTGGAGGCCAGAAGGCCAGCTACTAGAAAAGCTTACTCCGCAAAATGGAAGCGGTTTTGCTCTTGGAATGAGAAAAAAGGTCAGGACCATAGAAAACTGAACTTGCCTCCGGTATTACAGTACCTAGCGAGGCTATTGAACAGTGGACTTTCTTTTTCTTCCATAAAAATCCATGCCTCAGCCATCTCTGCAGAATTCAACACGGATCCTCCTTTATTTTCTCACCCACTCTTACGACAGTTCCTCAGAGGGGCTAAGAATATAAGACCACCTAGGAAACGACCAATACCAGCTTGGGATCTTAATTGCATACTAGAAAAATTAACATTGCCTCCTTTTGAACCAGCTGCCTCAACAGATTTGCAATATTTGTCCTGGAAGACAGCCTTCCTCCTGGCCATCACTTCAGCTCGTAGGGTTTCTGAACTTCATGCCCTCATGGCGGTGCAGCCCTTTCTCATTTTCCATCAGGACAGGGTTTCCCTTCGTACCAACCCATCATTTATGCCTAAAGTGGTATCCAGGGTAGCTTTAAATCAAGCCATACACCTACCCACCTTTTACCCCAATCCTCAAAACAAAGGGGAAAGGCTGCTACACTCCTTAGACATCCATAGGCAGCTTCGTTATTATTTGGACAGAACAAAGTCCTTCAGGAAATCAGAACAACTCTTTGTGTCCTATGCTGTAGGGGCTCAAGGGAAGCCAGTTACAAAACAGACTATTTCAAAGTGGATAGGCCACTGCATATGGTTTTGTTACTCCTATCATGGGAAATCTGTTCCTGCAGGTATCAGATCACACTCCCAGGGCCACAGCTACCTCTACAGCCTTCCTCAGAGGAGTTCCTACCAAAGATATTTTGGAGGCAGCCACTTGGAGTTCTGTACATACCTTCACAAAACACTACCATCTGCCTTTATATTCCAGAACAAGAGCAGGCTTTGCCACTGCTGTTTTGCAGGGCATTCTGGCTCAACCCAGTTCCTCCTAGTACCTACCACCCAGTGCATAGCTTTGGGATTCTACCCATCTGTGATTACTGCAGCTGTATGCACGATGAACATAGTACAGTTTTGTACCTACCATAAATGTAGATGTTAGAGTGCTAATACAGCTGCAGTACAGGTTTCCCTCCCTCCTTCCCCTCTTGGTAAAGACATGAGGCCTAGCAACCTCTTCATACTGCCTGACTGGGTTATCCGGCTATGTTTTATTTGCTTGCTACCACTAATTTTGGATTATATTGCATTGCTTGTATATGTATATAAGCACTATTTAGGTATTGCCTTCCTTCTGGGGGCACCTGACATCTGGGGCAAGAAAGACTGAAGAACATGGCGTCGGCTGTGTCTTGTATACTCTGGCCTCACTGACGTCAGAAGAGAAAGCGACAACAACCGACTTGGACCAAGACTTTGGAATTCGGCCGACCGAGGGACCGCCTGACGGCAGAGAACCCATCTGTGATTACTGCAGCTGTATTAGCACTCGAACATCTACATTTATGGTAGGTACAAAACTGTACTTTTTGTACCTACCATAAATGTAGATGTTAGAGTGCTAATACAGGTTTCCCTCCCTCCTTCCCTTCTTGGGACAGGCCTATTGGCTAACACATCCTCATACAACCTGATTGGGGTATTCATTTATGATGTATTTGTTTGCAACTACTGTATTTTGATTATATTGCACTGCATTATTACACAAATTTATGTATTGCCTTCCTTCTGGGGGCACCTGACATCTGGGGCAAGAAAAACTCAAGAAAATGGCGTCGTCTGGTTCCTTTAATTCAATTTATTTGGTGCCCCCGCACAGCAGGTACTAAAAAAGATGGAAGAGAAAGCAAAATCTGTGCAAACAGTGAAAGATTTCTTACAAGTTCAACCTCCAAGGTTTAGCAGGAACTGGCCCTCCAAGAATTGGTCCTTTCCGGACTCCTCTAAGGCACAAAGAGGCAGGAATAGGCGCTCTAGAGGCAGAAACCAATCCAGAGGTGCCTACAGAGGTCGCCAGTGGCAGGGTAACAACCAACGTGGCACGGATACAGCCGCCACCACTACAACAACTCAATCACAGTGACTTGGCGGTGGCACCGCCTACCAGGGAACAACTGGAAGCACCCTTAGGCGGGAAGCTAACATTATTTTCAAGAAACTGGCACTGCATTACAAGAGTAAAATGGATTTTGCAAACTATAGACAAAGGCTACAGGTTCCATTTCCATACACTACCAGGAAAGGGAGGAATGTCAAACCTACCACCTTCTCAAAGGGCAGAAGCTCTAAAACAAATATCTCAATTATTAAGAATGAGAGCTGTGGAAAAGGTACCATCTATGGAGCAAGGGAAGGGATTTTACTCCAGACTCTTCCTGGTACCAAGAAAAGAAAACAAATGGAGGCCTATTCTAGACCTGTCCGCTTTAAACACATTCCTCATTGTTCCAAAATTCAAAATGCTGACCCTACAGCAGCTTCTTCCCATGCTGGGCAAGGAGTCTTGGCTGGTAACTCTAGATCTCAAGGAGGCATACCTGCACGTCCCCATAAGACCAATTTGCAGAAGATACCTCAGATTTCTTGCAGGATCAGAGCATTATCAATTCTCAGCATTGCCCTTTGGCTTATCTACTGCGTCCAGAGTGTTCACGAAATGCCTGGCATCAGTAATCGCTCATTGCAGACTTCAGGGAATTCAAATCTATCCCTACCTGGACGACTGCCTGATACAAGCGGACAACAAAAACAAACTAACAGAAGACTTACAAAGAGTCATCTACCTGCTGCAAGCCCTGGGATATACAGTCAATACAAAAAAGTCAAGGCTGATTCCATCCCAAAGAATAACCTTTTTGGGGGCAGAACTGGACACATCAAAACAAATGGCATTTCTAACTGCAGAAAAGAAAGAGCAACTTCCTCTCTACTTCTTGGCATTAACAAAGCAGAGCCATCTAACTGCAAGAAAAGTGCTACAAGCTCTAGGCTTCATGGCATCCTGCATAATACTGGTCCCTCATGCCAGGCTGCATATGAGAAAGCTACAGTGGTACCTAAAGAATTTGTGGTCTCAGCACAAGCACAGCCTAGAAACCAAAATTCCAATGATCCCATGCCTGAAGCAAGAGTTCTTATGGTGGGCTCAGGCCTGTCAATCAAACACAAGATTGCCCTTCTGCAAAAGTCAACCAAGTCAAACCATCACGACAGATGCCTCAGACCTCGGTTGGGGGGCACACATGATGGGCAAGTGCATTCAAGGCCTATGGACTCAAGACCAGCTGCATCTGCACATAAATCTAAAAGAAATGATGGCAGTAAAATTGGCAATCCAGGCATTCGGACCTTTTCTCCAAGAAGGCCAGTTGATGATAAGGACAGACAATACCACAGTTATGTGGTACATCAACAAACAGGGAGGCACACACTCATACCCTCTATGCCGGCTGGCACTGGACCTATGGGATGTGGCTCTGAGCTACAACATTCAGTTACAGGCAATTTATGTACCAGGGAAGGAAAACATTCTAGCAGACCTATTAAGCAGAACTACAACAGATGCCCACGAATGGATGCTGCATCCGGACATCTTCAAAACCATCACAAGAGAATGGGGATTACCACAAATAGACTTGTTTGCATCCCCATTCAATCACCAGTTGAAGAAATTCTGCACAAGGGCTTACCACCCACTTGCTTGGAAGGTGGACTCCCTATCCTTCAGTTGGAAAAGCCTGACAGCATACGCATTCCCACCACTTCCTTTGATGCACAAGGTGCTTCTCAAGATCAAAGAGGAACGTCCGAGGATCATTCTGATAGCCCCAGACTGGCCAAGACAACATTGGTATCCACTGCTGAGGAGCATGTCCGGAACAAATATGGACACTGCCCCTGATCCCATTACTGCTGACACAGAACAACTACAACATCCTGCATCCAAACCTAAAAACTCTGCAGCTAACTGCCTGGAACATTACATAACAGCAATTAACCCAAATTTATCCCAAAGGGTTAAAGACATAATCCTGGAGGCTCGTAGACCTTCAACAAAGAATTATGCAGCAAAATGGAAAAGATATCTCATCTGGAGTACTGCAAAGGGGCAAGATGTGACACTGGTGAACATAGCCAACATCCTGGAGTACTTGGCGGAGCTCTTCCATTCAGGCCTGTCCTATTCTTCCATCAAGATACATGCATCAGCTATTTCAGCAGAATACAGCTTGGATCCTCCTGTCTTCTCGCATCCTCTGCTCAGACAGTTTCTGAGAGGAATTAAAAATGTAAAACCTCCCAGGAAACCTCCATTGCCGGCATGGGACTTGAACTTTGTGCTAGAAAAACTGACTCTACCTCCTTTCGAACCAGCAGCTACAGCAGAATTACAATACTTATCCTGGAAGACTGCTTTCCTGCTGGCAATAACTTCAGCAAGAAGGGTCTCTGAACTACAGGCATTAATGGCAGTACAACCCTTCCTGATCTTCCATCAAGATAGAGTGTCCATGAGAACAAATCCTACATTTATGCCTAAGGTGGTATCCAGAGTCTCTTTAAATCAGGCTATCCACCTTCCTACATTCTTCCCCAACCCACAGAACAGGGAGAAAAGCTCTTACATACCTTGGATGTACACAGACAATTACGCTACTACCTGGACAGGACAAAAAACAATAGAAAAACTGACCAGCTTCTGGTAGCATATGCAACAGGAAAGGAAGGAAAACCAATTTCTAAACAGACAATCTCCAAATGGATAGGAAATTGCATTAGATTTTGTTACTCCTACCATGGAAAGAAAACTCCAGAGAACATCAGGCCTCACTCCACAAGGGCTACAGCCACTACCACAGCTTTCTTACGAGGAGTGGCTACAAAAGACATTATAGAGGCTGCTACTTGGACCTCCGTGCATACATTTGCCAAGCATTATAACTTACCTCTATACTCTAGATCCCGTGCTGGTTTTGCCACTGCTGTTTTGCAAGGGATCCTGACTACACCATAATCTATTCTCATTTCCTCCTCCCCTAGTTTAGCTATGGTATTCTACCCATTTGTAAAGACTGCAGATGCATCCTTGAAGGACATAGTACAGTTTTGTACCTACCATAAATGTAGATGTTTGTACCTACCATAAATGTAGATGTCCGAGAGGAATGCATCTGCAGTCAGGATTACCCACCCTCCTTCCCCTCTGAGGTACTCCTAGGGTACTTACCAATCTTCAGCTAGCTTGGGGGGGGATCTATTATGGTGTATTTGTTTGTATATATGTACATACATGCTTATTTTGTGTGTTTGCTCTCTATTATTTGGAAACTTTGGCATTTATCCAAATTTAGCCATCCAAGAGGGCACCTGGCATCTGGGGCAAGAAACACTGAGGAAAATGGCGTCGGCTGATGCCTTTATACCCGAATAACTGCGCAATGGCGTTGGGTGAAGTGCGACACCAGCGAAGCCAGACCCAGACTTTGGAATCCGGCCGACCGAAGGGCTGCCTGATGACAGGACAACCCATTTGTAAAGACTGCAGATGCATTCCTCTCGGACATCTACATTTATGGTAGGTACAAAACTGTACTTTCATCGTGTTTCACTGTTGCAGTCATGACTGTAGGGTTCTCCCCTGCCGGCAGGCAGCCCTCGGTCGGCCAGAATCCCAAAGTCTGGGTCCGGCATCGGCTGTTCAACTCTGCTCCCTGACGTCAGAGCGCCAGGAGTATAAAGCCGACAGCCGACGCCATCTTCTCCTGTCTTTCTTGCCGTGCGGTGATTGCAGTTGGCAAGTGCCGGTCAGTGGACTCCTGTCGAATATTTCTACGTACTTCGGTCCGAAGATTTTCTTCTCCACTCAAAGCTAAGTACCCCATTGGGGAAACTTTTTTTCTTGCTCCACTCCGATGTCAGAAAAAGTTAATAATTGTATTTCTTGTGGGAAGCAAATACCTCATAAGGATTTTCATTCTTACTGTATTCCTTGCTTGGGCCCTGACCACGACGTAGCTAGTTGTCGGTTTTGTGCTAGATTCAATCAGTGTACAATTAAGCAAAGGTACGATTTTGCTTTTCATTACTTCGGTAGACTATTTAACTACAAAATGTCTTGGGATACGCTTCCATCTACCGGAGTTCACAAGCGTCGCAAGGATAAAGACAGGCCTCCGAGGTCCAAATCTGATGATAGCGCACATGTGGAGCCAGCTTCAGGTTCGGCCGTCGTCAGTGAGGCGCTTTTGCAGCCCCTGTCGTCGGCCATTTCAGAACCGACGGCCGAAACGGACTCTCATGAGGAGCCAACCAGGCCTTTAAATATCTCTGTTGCAGGACCTTCGGACAACGCTCTTTCAGATGGGTCTGGAGCCACTGTGCAGGTACCGGCTTCCGAAGGGGTTTTCAGGCCTACTCTGCTTCAAATAAAGGCAAAGCCAAAGACGAAGGCAAAGACTCCTTCTAAATCAAAGACTTCAACACAGGCCTCTTCTGAACCGGCTCCCAAGTCACAGAAACAGTTACTTAAAATGGCGGAGGATTTACTTACAATGATTAGGGGTTCTCATCCCCCTCCAGACAAAAGGCCAAGGCAGGATGTTTATTATGATTCCTCTGATCAGGCTTCTGTTTCCTCAGTTTCTTCTTCTGATCAGGAATATTCTTTTCCTCCTTATGAGGATTCTGATGCGGAAGAATCCATTCCTTCAGCTTCTCCTCCTGAGGATTTTTCTTTTGGGGAAACTCTGCATGAAATGAGGGAACATTTTCACTGGGAGGGACAGGAGTATTCAGAATCCAAGAAAAGACTGAGGGAATTTCTTCTTCTTCCCCAACATAGGCCCCTAGCTATTCCTCCTGTTTTAGATATTGTGGATGATGCCTTTTTGGAGGCTAATTTAACCCCTAATTCTTTTCCTCCTGCTCCTGTTAAGCCTGATAGGTACTACAGGGTTCCTGATTCCCATCAGTTTTTATACAAGAATCCTACTGCTGACCCTGAAACCATTTCTCAGGGTCCTAAGGGTGTTAAGGCCGCTACTGCCAAAAATCCTATTCCTACTGAAAAGGATTCTCGAGCCTTGGAAAGATGGGGAAAAAAGGTGTACACTTCTGCTACTTTGTCCATTAGGGTTTTGAACTGTCAGTTTCATATGCTTAAATATCAGCAATTTCTCTTGTCTGTTTTTAAACAGAAATTTTCTTCCATTTCTGCCTGTACAGAGGATAAGGAATTACATGATTTATTGCATGCCACTGAACAAGTTGGGAAGCATGTTTTACACTGTGGATTTGATGCCTTGGAGGCTTCTTGTAGGGCTGCAGCCTCTGGCACAGTCATTAGAAGACATGCATGGCTAAAGGAACAGAATTTACCTGAACAAGTAAAGGCTAAATTATTGGATGCTCCTGTTCAGCATAATGTTTTGTTTGGTTCTAAGGCTGAAGAGGTGATTAAAAAGATGGAGAATAAGGCGAAATCCATGCAAACGGTTAAAGATTTCTTGCAAGTACAGCCTCCTAGATTTAGCAGGAATTGGCCATCAAAAAACTGGTCCTTTCCCTCTTCAGACAGGCCTCAAAGGGGTAGATATAGACGCTCCAGAGAGAGGTCTCAACCACAAGCTGCGTATAGACCAAGGCAATGGACTGCTTCTACCCCTAGGGGAGGAGAGGACAGGCCACAGTCTCAAAGGAAACAAACTCAATGACTCCCTCTGTTGGGCTGCAGGAATGTCTTGCCTGGAAGCCCCTCTTGGAGGAAAACTCTCTCTTTTTACCAAAATTGGACTCAAATAACCCAGGACAAATGGGTTTTGGATGTGATTTTAAGAGGTTACAAATTCCATTTTCATACTTTGCCAAGGCCAAGCGGATGGCCAGACCTGCCAAAACATCAATGGACGGAGGCTTTTATCCAGGTGGAGGCTCTTTTGGCTATGAATGCCATAGAACTGGTACCTCTTTCAGAGATGGGAAAAGGGTTTTATTCAAGGCTCTTTCTAGTCCCAAGAAAGCAAAATTCATGGAGACCCATTCTGGATCTGTCGGTCTTGAACACCTTTCTAGAGATTCCAAAACTGAAGATGCTTACTCTACAGCAGCTACTTCCAGTGCTGTCCAAAGATGCATGGATGGTGACCTTGGATTTAAAGGAGGCATATTTACACATTCCCATCAGGCAGGACCGCAGAAAATACCTCCGGTTCAGGGCCGGATCGAGGCACTTTCAGTTCTCTGCGCTGCCCTTTGGATTGTCTACTGCGCCCAGGGTCTTTACCAAATGCCTGGCTCCAGTAGTAGCTTACTGCAGACTCAAGGGAATTCAAATTTACCCTTATCTGGTCGATCGTCTAATTCAGGCAGACAGCAAGGATGTCTTACTCCAGCATCTGGACTTCGTACAAAACCTCCTCAAATTCCTGGGATTCTCTGTAAACATAAAGTCAAATTTGACAACTTAAAACACCAAAACTAAAAGCAAAATCCAACCAAGAATAAAAACCACTTGGCACGACAGGACCCGGAAGCATGTAAACAAAGGCTTTCAAAATAAGCAGATGAAGAAATCAAACAGCTGCTAGTTCTCCAAAAAGATCCTTTAATGTAACAAGGCAAAGTAAAAATCCACAATATCTTCCAAGCGCTTTCACTCGACCACTTGCGAGCTTTTTCAAGGCAAAAAACATTGCTGGAAGTTCATTCACATTAAATACTTCCGCAATCATCACATGACTTCCTGTGAACCTTTCCCAACAGGGAAATCACCATATAAGGAAATTCTAAAATGCATTCTTATTATCATTAAAAATAATTCATTTTCTAAAAATCTTGGCAACTAGATACCATATTAAACATGAAATCAAAACAAACTGTTAAAATGTGCCAAAAAACAATTCTGCAAAATATTTTTATAATCACAAATAAATGCAGTGACCCCTTTACCCTCGGGGGTAAAATAAAAGCTCCAAATTGAAACCTAGAATTACTGAATAGCATTGTAAAACATTTCTTTCCTATGTTTCAAGTATATAACATGACATTCCACATATCTTATTATAAGATTTGGTAAATTCAAAAATGAGTAAAACAATAAATGTCATGTTGTGCCAAACTGTGTTATAAACGGGCTTGCCTCAATTTCAGAACACTACCAATGTTAAGGGTGTTAAACGGAGCTGCCAAAATAGCTCACGGTATTCTAATTTTGACTCCCAACTACCCCCTCTTATATCTGGTTGTACCTGTTCCAAAACCATAAACTTTATGTTCATGTCCTTACATGTCAAAGAGTGTTTATAAAAGGCATTACTTTCCTACCTTACCTTGATGCCATTGAAGTGTTCATAAACCCTTCTCCTAAACACCCTTTCAGTTTTCCCAATGTAAAAACCATGACACGTGCCACAGCATCCAAGATGGACTACCCCCTTAGATCCACAATTAAAATGTTTGTTAGCGTGGAACTTGAATCTTCTAGAGGGAAGGTAGAAGGACCCCGAATTCAGCATAGCGTGGCATTGCTTGCACATCCCACATGGATAAGTGCCTAATTTCTTTCTATTCTGATTCTGTGGATCCTCTAACCTAATTTCTAAAAGTTCTTTCAAATTCCTGCCCCTTTTCCTAACAAAAGAAGGGAAACTGGGCATAGAATCCTTAAGATCTTACTGAAGTCTGAGAATGGGCCAATATTTTTTAATAATCTTCTCGATCTGATCTCTAGAAGATTCAAGTTCCACGCTAACAAACATTTTAATTGTGGATCGAAGGGGGTAGTCTATCTTGGATGCTGTGGCACGTGCCATGGTTTTTACATTGGGAAAACTGAAAGGGTGTTTAGGAGAAGGGTTTATGAACACTTCAATGACATCAAGGTAAGGAAGGAAAGTAATGCCTTTTATAAACACTCTTTGACATGTAAGGACATGAACATAAAGTTTATGGTTTTGGAACAGGTACAACTGGATACAAGAGGGGGTAGTTGGGAGTCAAAATTAGAATACCGTGAGCTATTTTGGCAGCTCCGTTTAGACGCTACTAGATACCCAGGTCTGAATGACACCCTTAACATTGGTAGTGTTCTGAAATTGAGGCAAGCCCGTTTATAACACAGTTTGGCACAACATGACATTTATTGTTTTACTCATTTTTGAATTTACCAAATCTTATAATAAGATATATGGAATGTCATGTTATATACTTGAAACTTAGGAAAGAAATGTTTTACAATGCTATTCAGTAATTCTAGGTTTCAATTTGAGCTTTATTTTACCCCCAAGGGTAAAGGGGTCACTGCATTTATTTGTGATTATAAAAATATTTTGCAGAATTGTTTTTTTGGCACATTTTAACAGTTTGTTTTGATTTCATGTTTAATGTGGTATCTAGTTGCCAAGATTTTTAGAAAATGAATTATTTTTAATGATAATAAGAATGCATTTTAGAAGTTCCTTATATGGTGATTTCCCTGTTGGGAAAGGTTCACAGGAAGTCATGTGATGATTGCGGAAGTATTTAATGTGAATGAACTTCCAGCAATGTTTTTTGCCTTGAAAAAGCTCGCAAGTGGTCGAGTGAAAGCGCTTGGAAGATATTGTGGATTTTTACTTTGCCTTGTTACATTAAAGGATCTTTTTGGAGACCTAGCAGCTGTTTGATTTCTTCATCTGCTTATTTTGAAAGCCTTTGTTTACGTGCTTCCGGGTCCTGTCGTGCCAAGTAAATTTGACACCTTCACAGCAGATATCTTTTCTGGGTGCTCTTCTAAACACTACAACTCAGATGGGATGTCTGACATCCGAAAAACATTTACAGCTGGCAGCAACTTTCAAAGCCTTGGCAACTCTAACCCATCTATCTTCAAGGAAATTCCTGCAGGCTTTGGGTTACATGGCCTCCTGCATCCTCCTCGTACCATATGCAAGACTACACATGAGGAAAATTCAGTGGTACCTAAAAAGTGTATGGTCTCAGCATTACCACAGTTTGGACATACTGATTCCTGTCCTTCCTTGTCTTCAAAAGGAATTTTTTTGGTGGTCCAGGGCATGTGCTCTAAACAAAGGGAAGCCCTTCCGTCTACCTCCTGCCTCTCAGATTCTAACCACAGACGCCTCGGATTATGCTTGGGGAGCCCATTTTCAGGGCAATTGTCTGCAGGGTCTTTGGACAAAGGATCAGAAGCACCTGCATATCAACTTAAAGGAAATGTTAGCCGTTCAGAAAGCTCTATTGACCTTCAGGAATCTCATACAACCAGGACAATTACTAATACGGACAGACAACACCACAGTTATGTGGTACATAAACAAGCAAGGGGGATCTCATTCCTACCCCCTTTGCAGACTAGCCATGGATTTATGGAACATAGCTCTAGCTTGCAATCTGGAGTTTCAAGCTCAGTTTCTACCAGGGAAACAAAACTTACTGGCAGACAGTTTGAGCAGAAACATTTCGGATCCACACGAGTGGATGCTGGACACCAAAATATTCAGGATGATAACAGCAGTATGGGGATGTCCTCGCATAGATCTCTTTGCATCCCATCTAAATCATCAGCTTCACAATTTTTGCACCAGGACATTCCACAGAGAGGCTTGGAAAGTGGATGCCCTGTCATTCAGTTGGAGGAACCTCTCGGGATATGCCTTTCCGCCTCCACCTCTTCTTCCACGAGTTTTGTTGAAGCTAAAACAGGACAAACCCAAGATGATTATCTTGTTGGCTCCGAATTGGCCTCGGCAGTTTTGGTATCCAACCCTAATAAACCTATGCCTGAAGCCCCCTTGGATTTTACCTCAGTCTCCGAACCTTCTGTCTCAACATCAGGGTCAGGTTCTACACTCTCATGTCAGAATTCTCAGCCTGGCGGCCTGGTTAATCCAGGGCCCTTGATTTCTTCTTTTATACCCAAGCAGGTTATGGATGTCATTTTAGAAGCCAGACGTCCTAGCACTAGGAAATCCTATGCAGGGAAATGGAAGAGATTTTGTTCCTGGATGCAGGCTCAGGATTCTGATCCTCTTCTACCTAACATTACTTTAATTCTACTTTACTTGACGGATCTCTTACATAAGGGTCTCTCTTTCTCTTCCATTAAGATCCATGCTTCTGCTATTTCTGCTCATTACAATACAGACCCTCCCATCTTTTCCCACCAGCTCATGAGACAGTTCCTCAGAGGAGCTAAGAACTTAAGACCTCCTAGATCTCCTCCTATTCCTGCTTGGGATCTCAATTATGTTTTGGAAAAACTAACCTTGCCTCCTTTTGAGCCTGCCGCTTCTGCTGACATCAAGTTTTTATCTTGGAAGACAGCTATCCTGTTGGCACTAACCTCTGCCAGGAGAGTTTCAGAGTTACAAGCTCTTATGGCGGTGGAACCTTATATTATTTTCCATCAAGACAGGGTATCTTTGAGGACTAATCCGACCTTCATGCCTAAGGTGATTTCCAAAGTGGCTTTAAATCAAACTATCCACTTGCCAACCTTTTTCCTCACTCCTCAAAATAAAGGGGAAAGGATCTTACATTCCTTGGATGTACATCGACAGCTACGTTTTTACCTGAACAGAACCAAGGACATCAGAAAATCAGAACAATTGTTTCTTATGCTTCCAGTTCCCAAGGTAAAGCCATTTCTAAACAAACCATTTCTAAATGGATTGCTCATGGAATTAGATTTTGTTATACACACCATGGAAAGCAGATCCCAGGGAGCATTCGGACTCATTCCACCAGAGCAGCTGCCACTTCTGCAGCCTTCCTCAGGGGAGTTCCTACCAAGGATATTTTGGAAGCTGCAACTTGGAGTTCAGTGCATACTTTCTCTAAGCACTACAATTTGCCTCTCTACTCTAAGTCCAGGGCAGGCTTTGCCTCTGCAGTCTTGCAGGGCCTTTTAGCCGCCCCTTCTTTATGACCACCTCCCTTTCTTTCAGCTTTGGGATTCTACCCTACAGTCATGACTGCAACAGTGAAACACGATGAACATAGTACAGTTGTGTACACCTACCATAAATGTAGATGTTCAAGTGTCTTCACTGTTGCAGTCTGCTTCCTCCTCCTGTCTCCTCTTATTTTTTCTTTTGTGTGGTTCCTTTCTTCACCATTCTTCTGAGGTGTATTTGCAAAGGTTTTGGGATCATTTTCATTTTGGGACTCCTGACATCTGGGGCAAGAAAAACTGGAGAAGATGGCGTCGGCTGTCTGCTTTATACTCCTGGCGCTCTGACATCAGGGAGCAGAGTTGAACAGCCGACGCCGGACCCAGACTTTGGGATTCTGGCCGACCGAGGGTTGCCTGTCGGCAGGGGAGAACCCTATAGTCATGACTGCAACAGTGAAGACACTCTAACATCTACATTTATGGTAGGTGTACACAACTGTACTTTTTTAAGCTTTTCTAGAAGAAATGGTAATGCAGGTTGCGTCCTTCCAACAAGATAATGGATTCTGTTCCAAGAGTCATTGCTACAATCTAATTTATTGTGTTTAGTAATAAGCTGTATGCAGACATCCAGCTTCAGCTTTTCAACAGACTTCTCGAGCTGTTGAACATTCCCATAGCACAGCTGGTCTTTACCCTTTGTTAATGCTAATGGTGTCGTTTTGATGCTTGGCTGTAATAGGGAGAGCAGTCCATGACTTCAGCAGAAAGAATCCTACATTTGTCTGACTGCTGCTACCAGGTTACTGGCAGAGCCATTAGTACGCCACTTGGGATACTTTTGTCCTAAATTTGTTGTGTCATTATGAATGTTTATCATTCTCAGCAGTGCTGTAGTCTTTTCTTATTTGGGTTGTATCCTGTCCCAGGATACAACAACTGGACTCGCAAAGCTCTGGCTGCCTCCCACACCTTCACTCCGAGTGCTGATTGGACAGCTCATTTGTGGAGGGAAATCAGCATACCAAGTGCAGGTTATTTCAGAATTACTTTACAACTTTTTGCCACCTCAAGGAATAACAGCTGAGAGGCTTCACAGAAGCCTTCATTTCTTTTTTTTTTTCAAAACAGGTTTATTGTTTTAACATATAAGAGAAATATCATAACAATTTTATACAAGCAATTAAAAATAGGTATTATAATATTCAACAAAACAACTAAAGTATTTACAAAGACATCCACTATAATCAGATCAATTAATTAAACTAAAATACCGTGCTATTGAAATTAGAATTTTTTAACAAATTTTGTAAATTATCCCATACAATATAATATGATGTTTTTCTAGTTGTTCTCATTCCAATTGTGCTTATTTCCATATGGCACATTATATTCATAACATTTTTTAAATTCATTGAACGAAGGAGGTGTATCTGAAATCCAATTTCTAGTTATTATTTTCCTGGTCACTGCTAGGATAGACCATAACAAGGGAAGCTTAATCTTTTTAACACATTGAGGTACAGGTGTGTTGAATAATATAAGAGACTTAGAAATAAATTATCTGTAAAAAGAGCCTACAAAAATTCATTAATTGACTTCCAGTATTCTTTCAACTTCATACAGTCATAAAACATTTGAGCCCAGTCAGCATTAATTTCTACATTACATCTCTTACATAGATTATCTTTATTATTTATTTTATTCATCATCAAAGGTGTATAAAAAGATCTATGTAAAAATTTCCATGTATAAAGTCTCAAGACAGTGGAAGATGTAGTTCTATAAGCAGATTCCAATATATATTGTTTATCTTGTTGAGTTGGTGGGTCCCCATTAATAGAGGTGAAATAATTCCAGTATGAATCTACACTGTAAAAAGTTTCTTGTCTGATAATTTTATGTATATATGAAAGTTTACCTTTATCAGAAACTTTATGCTGTAAATTTAATATCAAGTAATCAATCTGTTACGGAATAGATTCTTTAACTGTTATAGACATTAGATCTATTCTATCAATGAGATGTTGTCTAAAGATCTGAACCTCTAACCAGCAAGTTTCTCTTAGATCAAATTCTTGTTTTAAGAAATCTAGATTTTTAACTTTATTATCAGATATCAGCTGATACCAGTACTTTAGATCATTATCTATAGCTAAATGAGCTCCTTCAGAAGTAGATGACATAAGCATACCCTGAGTATACATTATAGGGAATACAATAAAATTCCATTCCCTATACTTAGGGTGCATGAATATAAAGTTACGATAACTAATAATAGTATTTAATGGGTAACAAACCATATGTTTAGGTGTAATAGGTGAAGTACAAAATTCCTGTAGCAACCACAACATGGAGTTATTTACAATCATATTTTTATGTGTTAAGATTTTCATGAAGTGCATACTAATTAGCTCCCAATAATCTTTCCATTTTGCGATATATGACTGATCTATTAATAAAGTAATAACTTTTATAATAGAAGAGATAATATATAAATTAAAGTCTGGAAAAGAAATACCCCCTTGAGACCAGCTATTAGTATGTTTCTTTAATGCAATCCTAGGTCTATTAGGTGCCCATAATAAATTTAACATTAGTGTATTCAGTTTCTTGATAATTATTTTTGTAGGTGAAAGTATTATTGATTGTATTAAGTATAAAATCTTGGGAATATTATCATTTTAATAATTGTAAGTCTCTCCTCCATAGTAAAAAACATATTATTCCAGGTATTAAAAAGATTTTGTATATTAAGAAAACAGGTGTTATAGTTATTATATATAATAGATTTAATATCTTTAGATAGTATTATACCTAAATAAGTTATCTGACCTGAATTGGGTACATATTTAGTAAAATCACTAATGAGAATATTTTTTCGTGTATATATAGGTAGTATTTTAGTTTTTTCTTCATTGAATATTAAACCAGAAATACTTTTAAAATTCATCATTTTATCAAATAAAGACTGCATAGAAGAATTGGATCCTGCTGATGTAATTAGAACATCATCTGCAAAAAGTTGAATTTTTGATGTTGTATTTTCGTCTATTTCAAAACCCTCTATGTCAGTACTGTTTCTAATCAAATTTGCCCAAGGCTCCATTACTAAAGTGAATAATAGTGGAGAAAGTGGACATCCTTGCTTTGTACCTTTAAGAATGGGTATGTTTGTGAAACATATGTTCCTACCTTAATATAAGCCAGCGTTCCTTTGTATAAATGCTCAATTAAATTTACAAATGCATCAGAGAAGTTTGTGCATTTCAGTAAGGTAAACAGATAGTCCCAACTTACTGAATCAAATGCTGAACCTATATCAAGACTAATAAGTGTTAAATCTTTCTTTTTCCTATTTGCAAAATCAATTAATGTTAAAGTTCTTCTTATATTATCAAAAGTATTTCTATTTACAATGAAGCCCGTCTGATCTATATCTATAATGCCGGGATGATTGTCTTCAATCTATCAGCAAAAATACTCATAAACATTTTATAATCAACATTAAGTAATGAGATGGGTCGATGTGAAGAACATCTAGTTGGATCTTTATTAGGTTTTAAAATTGGTGAAATAAATGTATATTGCCAAGATGGGGGGGGTTATTAACTCAGTTTGGGCCAAAATAAAAACCTTATGTATTAATGAAAATGTAGTTTTAGAAAGGATTTTATATATCTCTGGTATAATACCATCATTACCCGGTGCTTTGTTTGATTTAAGCTTATTTATTTGTGTAATAACTTCTGTATATGAAATACTCTTGTCCAATAGTTTAATCTGTTGTTTATTAAGCTTTTTATTCATGTTTGTGGTTATAAACTCCTTTATTTTATCTTTAGGTTCCATGTTAATGGTTGTTATGGTTAATCTTGTGAAAGTGATTTCTAAATTCATCCAGTATTTCTGGTATACTAGAAACATTCTTCTTTTTCCTTAGAGAAAAGATTTCTTTGATATGGTTTTGTTTATTCAATCTTTTGTTTTATTTTTAAGTCTATGTAAGTATTTGGGGCTTATTGAATAAGACAAAAACTTGTATTTCTCTAAAGTTATTTTAACTTTGAGTTAAAATTTCTTTGTATTTCTCATTTAGTTTGTTTATTTCTTCAATAACTTTCTTGTCCATAATATTTTCTTTATTATTATGTTTATAAGAGTCTAATTTACTTTGAATATCTAACAATTCATTATCCCAAGATTTCCTTTTATTATTATACCATCTGATACTTTGTCCATATAGATATGATTTTAAGGCATCCCAAACATAGACAATGGAGACTTCAGGAGTATTATTTATGTCTAGAAAATGTTGTACTTCTGAAAGTATATATTCTTTATAGTCTTTTAGCTGAGTTAAGTATGCTAGTATCCTTTTGATCTGAACATTGAGTATTTTTTATCATGAATTCAAAAACAATTGAGTTATGATCAGATATAGGACATGAAATGATTTTGGAATTAATTAAATCGGTTACCATCTGGTTAGAAATAAAGACCCTATCTATTTTTGAATAAGTTTTGTATCTGTTAGAAAAAAAGGTGTATGGTAATGATTTTGAATCTCTCTGATTATTAATATCATTCAAATGATAAGAATTAGCAAAATCATTTAAATGTTTTGCATTAGATGTAATTCTTCTTTTCCTTATAGTGGTAGTATCACTTTCATGTAGTATACAATTAAACACCAGCTAAAATAATATCCCCTATAGAGAATGATATGATCTTATCAATATGATGTTTCACTGTATTAATACCAATTCCAGGTATCCAATATACATTAATTAAAGTGCAAGTCTTCCCATTAATTTGTATTGTAACCATACAAAACATTCCTTTGTCATCCTGAAAAGACTTAATGGTTTTAGGAATGGGCATACTTTTATTCCATAAAATAGCCACTCCTCTTTTTTTCTGAGTGTGCTCTGAACTAACCAATACTGTATACTTATTAGTGGCTAGTTTATCAATATCTTTTTTCAAGAGATGGGTTTCTTGCAGGAAGACTAGATTGGCCTTGTGATTAATGTATCTTATTAGGCTTGCCCTTTTACACGGATTATTCAATCCATTAATGTTTAAAGAAATTCCTTTTAAAGATGTCATTTGGCATTTTTAAAACTCAAGAATCTTATGATCGAAATAACAAATAACAAGATAAATAATGTTACATCTCCTCTTTTAGGTGTACCTTTAAATATAGCTGTATTTATTAAATCTCTTATGGGATTTTGTATAGGATTCAATTTTGTTTGTAGTGACAATGAGTATACAAAATATATTGTGGATGTCAAAATTAAACAATGAACAAGTGAAAATAATGTAAGGATTAAACCTTGCATCCAGCCTGGAGTTGAAAACTCCAACTTAGAGTAGTATTTACTACTCAAGTTAACCCCCTACCCTAAGCAGCAGTACCTCAGCTACCACCTTATCAATTTAATACTAGTTATATTTAACTGAGGTTAACAGTTTTCAATTCAATTATCTATCAAGACAAAACTACACATTTGGTAAAACAGCATCATATAAACTAAAATAAACGTTTTTGTTTTTTTAAACTGTTCATACTACTATATAGATCTATGTAATATATAACACTTGTATTCAAATAGCATTCAAATAATCTTGATGTTAGAAATCAAGAGGAGAGAAAATTAGGTTCTAACATTCATTTAAATCAAAAACTTTGGCTAATATGATTCAGACATTACATATATTAAGATGCATCTATTTTCTGTCATGTGAATACTATTAACAGCTTCCAAAAAAAAAAATCTTGAATTGTTTGTATATGAGCATTTACTTAAACTCATTATTGTCAATAGAGTAAAATATTGTATTCATAAAAATTATTATAAATCATATTGCATAGTTATGCAAATTCTCAGAAACACTTGCATTATTAAAAAAAAAAGCCATCACACACATACACACAGACACACACACACACATATACATACATACACACACACACATATATATGTGTATATATATATATATATATATATATATATATATATATATATATGATCTCACTGAGTTATGTCCTTGTTGAGCACTATCCTACTTGCTGTCCCTAGAATAAATCTGTCTGCTTTATAGAAAATAATGCACAGCAAACACATTTTAGTAACCAGATTTTACAATCATGCTAACCTACTGCTTTAAAATATATCACATGACATTTCTTCCAGAATAGAATTATAAAATTGTTTATGCTTGTCAATCAGATGAATTAAATGAATTATAATAAAGTATATGTTTGGAACAGAAGTTTTTAACACAGATTATTATGTTCAAAAACATTTAAATAAATGTTTCATTTTCTATGCCTTCTAAAATAAGACATTTACTTACTACAAGAAACTACATCATTTAAACTCATTATAACTGACATTTTATGAATAGAGTATTTTTCCTGAATCTGTGGTGTGTCCGTATGATAACTAGGTCAGAGGTTATACTAACTGCTTTCAGTTTCTCTGTGAGAATTCTGTGAGTTGAAGCTTTTGAAGTAGTTCATGGACACTGTGCATGAGACAGCCCACATCCCAGATTGTCTCCCTTAACATTTTGGCGGGAAACTTATTAAAACTTGTGGCAAACATTCATTTTGTCAATAGAGTAAAATATTGTATTCATAGAAATTATTATAAATCATATTGGATAGTTATGCAGATTCTCAGAAACACTTGCATTATTATATAAAAAAAAAGCCCACACACACATACATACATACACACACACACACACACACATATATATATATATATATATATATATATATATATATATATATCTGATCTCACTGAGTTGTGTCTTTGTTGAGCACTATCCTACTTGCTGTCCCTAGAATAAATCTGTCTGCTTAACAAAATAATGCACAGCAAACACATTTTAGTAACCAGATTTTACAATCATGCTAACCTACTGCTTTAAAATATATCACATGACATTTCTTCCAGAATAGAGTTATAAGATTATTTATGCTTGTCAATCAGATGAATTAAATGAGTTATAGTAAAGTATATGGAACACATATTTGTAACACAGATTATTATGCTGCTGTTAAGTAGATTTTCAAAAACATTTAAATAAATGTTTCATTTTCTATGCCTTCTAAAATAAGACATTTACTTACTACAAGAAACTACATCATTTAGACTCATTATAACTGGCATATTTTATGAATAGAGTATTTTTCCTGAATCTGTGGTGTGTCAGTGTGATAACTATGTCAAAGGTTATACTAACTGCTTTCAGTTTCTCTGTGAGAATTCTGTGAGTTGAAGCTTTTGAAGTAGTTCATGGACACTGTGCATGAGACAGCCCACATCTCAGATTGTCTCTCTTAACATTTTGGCGGAAACTTATTAAAACTAGTGACAAACATTCATTTAGTAGTGTAAATGCATGTAAACATGACAAAACCTTCACAATGTATTCCACAGACCATTACAGCCTCTTACTTCTTTTCAGAAAGAGAAACAAATTGAATCACAGCTTGCCATTAAATCTTCAGATATTTTGACTGGTTATGAAACAAAACATTATAACTGACATATTTTATGAATAGAGTATTTTCCTGAATCTGTGGTGTGTCAGTGTGATAACTATGTCAAAGGTTATACTAACTGCTTTCAGTTTCTCTGAGAATTCTGTGAGCTGAAGCTTCTGAAGTAACTCATGAACACTGTGCATGAGACAGCCCACATCTCAGATTGTCTCTCAACATTTTGGCGGGAAACTTATTAAAAACTAGTGACAAACATTCATTTAGCAGTGTAAATGCATCTACACATGACAAAACCTTCACAATGTATTCCACAGATCATTACAGCCTCTATGTAAGTGAAATTAAGCCCAAAATTACCAACAAGCAATAAAACTCAACATTCTTCTCCCAACTCAATTTTCATACAAATCCTATTATTCACTGTGCCCACACAATCAAACGCATTTCTATATATTAATAAAGAAAAAGAGAGTAGAAAATAAAAGGGAGTGAGGCAGAAATAAAAAAATGTAAGAGAAAGCTATAAGAAGTATATACAATGGAATGTTACTGTTTATATTAATAGTTAAAAATAAAACATATTATTTACTCTTATTTAGTTCTGATTATTATTAGTTAAAGCATAACAGATTATTTACAAACAGGCATAAGCAGTATAATCAAGAAAGTATAATTAGAAATAGCATTTGAAGAACTTATAAAAACTTTTACAAGGAAGAAATATGTTATTATTCTATTAATGATATTTTCATTACTGTTCTCTCCCTGCCCTCCCCCACCCTTTACCCACTACATAATTTAAATAGAATGTCATTGTTTAAACAAAGAAAATAATAAAAGGAGAAGGAAAAAAAGGTAAAGATAAAAATGTATCAAATTACTAACCTTACTTCTTTTCAGAAAGAGAAACAAATTGAATCACAGCTTGCCATTAAATCTTCAGGTATTTTGACTGGTTATGAAACAAAACATTTCTTTGCACATAGAGAATAACTTTGATTAAATCTTTTTCAAAATATTTGTGGCTTTCTGGAAATGCAGGAACTATATTCAAAAAGATTAATAATGAACTAAAATGATGAGAGAGAAAAAAAACATATAACAAATCATTTGTTTTTTAGTCTCTTCTTCTCTGAAGTCTTCCACGAAGCTTCAGTTGACAATCTCTTTAATGAAGAACTAGCCCATTCCATTTCTTCTATTTTATCCAAAATCCTTTTTTCTTTGACAAACAGTAAAGCAGAGTCTAAATCATCGAAAACCTTAGGACCATCAGGAAGGAAGATTTTAAGCTTGGCAGGAAACAGAAGGTATGTTTTAAACTGTGCTTTTTGAAGCTCCCTTATTAGTGGCAGAAAAACTTTTCTTTTAGCTATTACCATGGAAGAATAGTCATTGTCAAAACGCACAGTTGTCTCATTGATCTTAACAGGAGCTTTAGCCCAAGCAGATTTAAGAACCATCTCTTTATCAAAAAATGATAGAAATCTAACTATAACTGATCTAGGATAGTTTTTTGTTAGAGTTAGTATTAGCTATAGATCTATGTGCTCTTTCGAAGCCTTCATTTCTTGAAGATAATTTCCTGCAGGGAAACCTTTCTACACAGACAATATTGCCTTTTTAAATATTTTTGATGTTATTTCTTTTTTTCTGAAAACTGTTGGCAGTTTTATTAAGCTTTTTTTGTCAGAAACTTGTCTTTTTTAGAACAAGGCATATTATAAAGCTGTATTATTGAATATTGGGATTGGTTTTTGAGAAAACCATGTACAGCTTTTGAGACATTTTAACTGAAGCCAGAAGATTTAAAGCTTTGGAAGTGTTTTTCTGTTGCTTTACACTGTGTGTTTTGGTGTTTGTGTGGACTTTGTGACTACTTGCTTTCATCATTTTAGACGCTTTGCTTGAAAGTGTTAAATGGTATGAAGTGTATTTCAAGGCTAGAAATGTATTTTATGTTTGGTGCTTGTGGGCACTTCATGACCTCTTCTTCATTTCTTGGTTTTTCTAGGTGCACTTTCTGTGAAAGAAACTTAACAGGATTTTGGTGTACTGCTTGTGCTTTAACTTTTGAATTTTGTGGGATTGTGTACACTTGTTAGACTACCAACCTTCTAACCAACTATTCCCCAGTAGGTCTTACCAGCAATCAGGATACTGTGGTACAACAAGGATTCTTTCTGTTCCTTCTGGTCCTTCTCCCAATATACCAAAAAAAAAAAAAAAAGTTGAAACATGAGCCCTTGACTTCACATTGGCTCAGTTTATTCCTAGGACGATGATGCGACTTTGCAGTGGCCATTGATGGTTTCTTAGACCACTTGCGTTGTCTTTGGCTTTTTCAGTGTCCAATCTTTGCATGGGAGAGCCATCATCTTTGATGGGAGTTCCTTGAGGAGGTTCTTCTTGGAAGGGTACAGGAAAGAAATCTCTTGCTAGTAATGAAGTGTCATGTCTTCTGTCAGTCTCATTCCAAGAAATTAAAGTTTAGACATTGCTCATCCAGAGACATTTAATGTGAAGTTGTTAAATCTCGCCGTTTATTCTCACTGATGGGTTCGGAGCCGATCCTCGGCTCCAACACGGCCGATAGCAAAGCTCAAGGTTTGCCAGTAGCTCGAGGCCAAGCCCCTTATCCCACAATGCACTGCTGGAATTACCTCAGATCTAGTTTGCTGCAGCAAGAGAGATCTCTGTGATCCAGCTAGCTCGGACCATTTGTGGAGAGGAGGCACTTAGACTCCCCACAGGAGTGTTTTTGACATCTGACACTGACTTGGATGAGTCAGAAGGGTCCCCCTCTGAGGATATCTCCTTTGCAGAGATACTAGAGATCCTTAGAGGAGCGATTGGCAGTTCAAGACCCCTACTGAGGGACGAGTCTGTGCTCTTGAAGGCTTTTGGGTCTCAACCTTCCACTTCTTGGGTGTCTTCGCCTTACGAGCTCATGGAACTGATCTCTCGTAAGGTGTGGGAGTCACCGGAGGCCATGGAACCTGTTCCTCGTAAGCCCAATAAATTCATGTCTGGCCCAGTGGACAAGCCATTTTTGACAAAGGGAGTGCTTGTTAATGCCATGGTGGTAGCTGCAGCCACCAAAAAGGAAGTGTCTGAGACATCCACATCTATCCATCCTCCTAACAGAGGTTCTAGGGTCATGGATAGATATGGGAAACGCATGTTTAGTTCAGCGACTTTTTCTCTGCGATCACTGAACTACTTAACCCATTTTACGAGACTACAAAGAGATCTCCTGAAAGAGCTAGGAGATGCTCTCCAGGGTACAGTAGCTGCAGGGGTGGCCGACAAAGTCAACGCCCAGCTCGCTACCCTAAACCCAGTGGTAAACTCGTCCATGCGTCTCCTATCCTATGCAGCTGATGGTTCGAGTAGAGCCGCTAGTTCGGGCATTGCTCTTCGAAGACTAGCCTGGATGCATCTCTGTTCCTTTGTGGAACCCTTTAAGTCTTCCTTTATTAACACCCCATTCGATGGCTCATCACTGTTTGGGCCTAAAGTAAAGGAAACTTTAACCAGGTGTGGGCAGGAAGGCAAGACCTTATCTGCCGTTGGAGTCCGTTTTTCCATCCCTACTCGGCCCTACCCCAAGGGCCTAAGGGAGGAAAAATGTGGTTCTGAAAAGCACAGGGAGCCTTTCAGGACACACGTGGAGAAACCCCCTGTAGAGGCAGAGGAGGGGGTTATAACGGAAGACACCGCCCCCGCGGCAGAGGGGGTCTGCTGCAACAGGGTGACAGGGGTCAGTTCTCCAGTCAACCCTACCAGCGCCCCTTGAAAGGGGGCCCCCGACTGTTCGGCTCTAGAGGCAGTTGGGGGTCGCTTGTCTTTATACCCAGAAGCCTGGCTAAACTTAAAAGATACATGGGTACAAAGCATAATTTACAGAGGATATTTCATACCGTTCTCTTCCCCTCCCATTCTTGTAAAGAGAATCCCAGATGTTCCACCCAATCTCAGGGAACAAGCAATCTTAGAGGTCCACAGATTGCTAGAAAATCCAACCAGTCCCTGCAGACCAAGTTGGATCCAGAACTTACTCAAGATTTTTTTTGGTACCAAAGAAAATGGGACTGGAGACCTATCTTGGACCTCAGCAGACTCTACCAGTTCGTGAAGAAAGAGAAGTTCTGAATGGTCACACTTAAGTCCATTCTTCCCTAACTAGGGAAAGGCGATTGGATGTGCTCCATAGATCTCAAGGACGCGTACTATCACATAAAGATGAACAGATGCTCCCGAGATCATCTGCATTTCCAGCTGAGAGCCAATCATTACCAGTTTCGAGCCCTGCCCTTTGGTCTCACTACAGCCCCCAGAGTGTTCACCAAATGCATGACAATGGTCACGGCTCACCTGAGATGTCTAGGATTCCAGGTGTTTCCATATCTAGACGATTGGCTCCTCACCGCTACCACCAGGCATCAATTGACTCTGGCAACACAATACACTCTGACACTAGCCATCAATTAGGCATTACAATCAACTTCGAAAAGTCTGCCTTATCGCCATCACTGCATACCGTTTTTATAGGAGCAGAGTTAGATACCTCAGCTACCACTCTACGTCTTCCTATTGGAAGAGTCTCATTTCTCAGCCAACACGTCAGCTCACTGACGTCAAATAACAAAGCTACAGCAGCAGAGGTATTGAAGGGGCTAGGTTTGATGGCAGCAGCAATCCTGGCTATACCACTCGCAAGGATGCATATGCGAATTCTTCAATGGCTCCTCTTTGCTCAGCGGTCGTACCAGAAACTACCGATGCACCACATGATTCTCCTCACGGATTCTTGCAAGAGAGACCTTCGCCCCCCCCCCCCAGTAGCCACTGTGACCACAGACGCTTCCCTGATAGGGTGGCGGGGGGCATTTTCAGGGAAAGACTACCCAAGGCACATGGACAGATCAAGAATCGCATCTGCACATCAATGTTCTAGAGTTGAGAGCAGTACTTCTGGCGTTGCAGGACTCTCTCCCTCTAGGAACTATTGCAATTCAGACGGACAACATGTCAGTAGTCTGGTACTTGAGCAAGCAAGGCAGAACCAAGTCTTGCCCCCTTTGTCGAGACACCCTCAGGGTCTGGCCAATGGGGTGTGTTGTCCCAGCGTTTTCTGTTAGCAACACACATCCTGGGGAAATCCA